>NC_084757.1:3849135-3916635 GCF_033978785.1 Entelurus aequoreus | reverse complement strand
TTATCAGCGAGCAAAAGTTGCGAACTTTATCGTCAATTTTCTCTACTAAATCCTTTCAGCAAAAATATGGCAATATCGCAAAATGATCAAGTATGACACATAGAATGGATCTGCTATTCCCGTTTGAATAAATAAAAATTCATTTCAGTAGGCCTTCAAAGCAGCACCTTTCCACCTTCATTAAAAAAGTCATGCCAGAAAACAAAAAGAAGAAGAACGCCTATAGGATAGGATGGGATAGGATAGGACTTTATTGTCATTGCACAAGTATCCCCACCTTCTACCATCCTAGTCACGTCCGTTGTGTCCTTGAGCAAGACACTTCACCCTTGCTCCTGATGGCTGCTGGTTAGCGCCTTGCATGGCAGCTCCCTCCATCAGTGTGTGAATGTGTGTGTGAATGTGTGAATGTGGAAATACTGTCAAAGCGCTTTGAGTACCTTGAAGGTAGAAAAGCGCTATACAAGTATAACCCATTTATTATTTATTTACAACGAAACTTTGTTTTCAGCACAAACCCGTTCAAGATGAGACAAACAAACAGTGTACAGGGTTACAGGACAGGAACGCTGATGGGTCGCCACAAGGCGCCCCGTAAAAGGTGGGGAAAAGGTAAAACGCTGGGGAAAAAGATGAGTAAAAAAATACAATCCAGACTGGGTCCCCTTATGCCTGGTTCACACCAACGGCGCTTGCCGCGCTTTAAAGCAGCGAGCAAAGCGTCGTCATTTTTGTCAATTTTTTCCACGAATATCCCGATCTCCGAAGTAATGTTATGCTTTGATACGCTCTGATACGCTCTGATACGCTCTGATACGAATTAGTTGCCGCTTTGTTACCGTTCCTCACGATTTGATCCCGCTTCGATACGCTTTAAATCACGCTTTGATACGTTTTATTACGCTTTATTGAACTTTTTTATGCTTTGATGCGATCATGACGCTTTAAATCAGGCTCTGACGCGATTATCAAGCTCTGTTGTGCATTGTTACAACAAAAATAAGAAAAACATGTGAAAAACTCAGTATACTGTTTTCCACACATTTTTTATATTCATATATTTTTTCAATTTCTCTTTTTTTCCCGTTATATTATGTTTCATATTTTCATTTCTTTTATTTCTTTGTCATCTTAATAAATATATATCTTTCATTTCTTATGCTAGTTGACAATAATAAAAGGCATTTCTTTTATTTTTTATATTCATTTATTTTTTCAATTTCTCTTTTTTTTCGTTATATTATGTTTTATATCTTCATTTCTTTTATTTCTTTGTCATCTTAATAAATATTTATCTTTCATTTCTTATGCTAGTTGACAATAATAAAAGACATTTCTTTTATTTTTTGTATTCATTTATTTTTTCAATTTCCCTTTTTTTCCCGTTATATTATGTTTTATATCTTCATTTCTTTTATTTCTTTGTCATCTTAATAAATATATATCTTTCATTTCTTATGCTAGTTGACAATAATAAAAGGCATTTATTTTATTTTTTATTGTCATTTATTTTTTCAATTTCTCTTTTTTTTCCGTTATATTATTTTTTATATCTTCATTTCTTTTATTTCTTTGTCATCTTAATAAATATATATCTTTCATTTCTTATGCTAGTTGACAATAATAAAAAGCATTTCTTTTATTTTTTATATTCATTTATTTTTTCAATTTCTCTTTTTTTTCCGTTATATTATGTTTTATATCTTCATTTCTTTTATTTCTTTGTCATCTTAATAAATATCTATCTTTCATTTCTTATGCTAGTTGACAATAATAAAAGGCATTTCTTTTATTTTTTATATTCATTTATTTTTTCAATTTCTCTTTTTTTTCGTTATGTTTTATATCTTCATTTCTTTTATTTCTTTGTCATCTTAATAAATATATATCTTTCATTTCTTATGCTAGTTGACAATAATAAAAGGCATTTCTTTTATTTTTTATATTCATTTATTTTTTCAATTTCTCTTTTTTTTCGTTATGTTTTATATCTTCATTTCTTTTATTTCTTTGTCATCTTAATAAATATATATCTTTCATTTCTTATGCTAGTTGACAATAATAAAAGGCATTTCTTTTAAACGTATCATATTCTCTTTATTATTAACATTTTCATACAGAAAAATGATAGACAGTAATGTCAAAGTGCAACATCAAACAGCAGAAGTACAGAAACAATGATCATCGTATAAAAAAGGCAATGATGCAAAAGAGAATGGATTTGTAATCCTGTGTTGGTTTTACATCAAGTTTCAATGTCACTAGTCAATATCACAGTCACTTCCTATTGCGCTTTGAACCAAGATCTGTTAAGCTTTCCTACGCTTTGAGTCAAGCTTTGCTGAGCTTTGTCAGGCTTTGTCACGCTTTGATACGCTCTCGGCGCTTAATTCCATTCTTGACAGAGCGCAGAATTTTTTTAAACCGTTTAAAAAATTTTGGCGAACTTGCCGCATGTCCCGCTTCACTACAAGCTTTCCCACCATCCATTAGGACCCTCACGCTTTAATCAGGCTTTGTTACGCTTTAACGCCGCTTTGCATGCCGCTTTAAAGCGCCGTCAAAGCACCGTTGGTGTGAACCTAGCCAGGCCTGGCCCTAACCAATCTGGCGCCCTAGGCAAGATTTTAGGTGGCGCCCCCCCCCCACATCGGCAGTGAAGTGTATATACTCACAAGAAACCGAATAGCTTTGTCTTTGACCTTTTTTTTTTACTTAAAGAAAGCAAATTAACATATTATATGAGAATGTTATGTTATGATTATCTTTAACCGAATCACAGCAGTGTTCAAATTAAAAAACAGCATTCCCTCTCATGTGATATTGCTTAATTAACATTAATGATGTGCACTTTAACAACTAGGCTTACAACTATACCTAATATATAAAGGGGTGGAAAAGTGACTATTACCTGCAGGGCAAACATTAGCTAACCAGAAGGCAATAACAATGTAAACAGAAAACACCTGCTTAAAAGATCTAATACAAATGTCCCTGAGGAATGTAAGGTGGGAGTACTGTAATTACCTAACGTTACATTATTATTTTCCATAACAATTTAGCCCCCTCCACAATATTAACCCGACAGAACTAGCTATTTATTGATTAGCAATTGCCGAATCATGTAACATTAGCTTAATGCTAAAAAGCCAGGTTACTATCACATTCTGTAACAGACAAATAATTTCATGTAGGCTAACGTTACCTACCTGCTACCTCTGTCTTTTTCTCGTTTCTCCTCTTCTTTTCTCTTTTTTCTTCCCTGGGCACCTGACAGTTTTGGCCGTTTTGACATCTTGTGTTGATTTTTTGATGTGGTGACGTCCATAAACAGTCATGATACGGGAAGGGAGGGGGCGCACCGTGCAGGGGGAGGGGGGGGGGGGGGGGCGTAATGTTGTAACAAATAATATTTCTATTAAATAGGCTTTACTTTGCATTTTAATTAACGTGGGATTATTTTTTGTATTTAGAAATAATAGTACCAACTTTTTTTTTTTCTCCAACATTTGTGGCACTGGCGTGGCACCCCCTGATGGACGGCGCCCTTAGCATTTGCCTATACGGCCTATGCCACGGGCCGGCCCTGAACCTAGCATAAGCCTCCATGCCATGCACACATAAACATGTTACATATAATCACGACAACTCGCTCGATGGAAAATACATTTGGAGTTCCACAGGGCAGCGTTCTAGCTCCCCCACACTTTACATTCAAATACTATTAACAATTTGGGTTACTCGGGGTCTAGTGGGCAACGTCGCCAGATGGGAAATGACAAATGATCGCATCAGAAGCTTAAAATGACCGACTAACTATCAACCTGCCAGTCAAATCATCAGACATTGAACCCCCCCTCCTCTTTTCAGGAGAGACTACATAAAAAGTATCAAATTAAGTATCAAACCCTGCAGTGTGAACCTTGTTAATTCACTACTTCTCAAAATAGTGGGCGGTAGCATCTTTTTTCGTTCTTGAACAATACACACACCACCGGCTAGATGGCAGCACTGCTCAAATGAATCGACAAGCTCAACCAGGAAATAGGCTTGTCCCAATAACAATATTGTGGTACCGGTACCGGTACCAAAATGTATTTTGATACTTTTCCATACATTTCTAAATAAAGAGGACCACAAAAAATGGCATTTTTAGCTTTATTTGAACAAAAAATGTTAGTGTACATGAAACATATGTTTATTATTGTAATTTAGTCCTTAAATAAAATAGTGAACATACTAGACAACTTGTCTTTTAGTAGTAAGTAAACAAACAAAGACTCCTAATTAGTCTGCTGATGTATGCAGTAACATATTGTGTCATTTATATACCTGTTATTTTGCACACATTATGAAGGACAAACTGTAAAAATGGATTATTAATCCACTTGTTCATTTACTGTTAATATCTGCTTATTTTTTGTTTTAACATGTTCTATCTACACTTCTGTTCAAATGTAATAATCACTTATTCTTCTCTTCTTTGATACTTTACATTAGTTTTGGATGATACCACACATTTAGGTATGGACCCGATACCAAGTAGTTACAGGATCATACATTGGTCATATTCAAAGTCCTCATGTGTCCAGGGACGTATTTACTGACTTTATAAACATAATATGAATTTTAAAAAAGGAAAAAATATTTTGTGGCAATAAAAAATATTGATGTAATCATAGTAGTATCAAAGAGATACGCTCTATTACTTGGTATCATTACAGTGGATGTCAGGTGTAGATCCACCCATGGCGTTTGTTTACATTGTAGCTATTGTATCCTCCTACGGTGTGTAGTGATAATGATACTTGTAAGAAACATACTTTATTTGTCGCCATGGAGACGAGGATTAGTGATTTAGAAGTAGTTGGTGTTACGGGTGGATGTTAGCTGCTAGCTAGCTAGCCATGTCTTAAAGCACCTCTTTCTGAGGGTGTTTCAGTGTTATAACTTCACCTTTATCTTTACTTTTTACACCAAAATGCGTCCATTCTCCCTTTTCTGTCGACACACTGTGTCTGCTTGTAAGTACTCTGTGTGTGTGCGCTGCCGAACACGCTCTTCTGCTCGTAAAACCGGCAATGTCATGACATGATGAGGCGCCGTTATGCCCGTTAAAAAAATATATATGGCAAACCGGTACTTTTCAAACAGAGTATAGTCCCGTTTTTGATTCATTAGTACCGCGATACTATACTAGTACCGGTATACTGTACAACCCTCGTACAGAGTAAGCACAGAAATTTTTGGAGAGGTGACCTCACACACGAGAGATGAAAGCTGTCAATTATGCACAATTTAAAGAAAGGACAATGTTGCATTCTGATATTCTCCACCAGTGTTAAAACTGACAAAACATAAACAAGTTTTTACTTGCTTCAAATTATGCTCTAAGCTCAAAAAAATTCTAATTTTTTTGGAATAGGGTACGGCCATTTTTTATTTTGTACCATCCATTTGTTGCTCACTTTCACAGTGCAAACAAAAGCCTATGTCCATCCAGCAAGGATGTCTACCCAGCTCCCACAATGCATTGCAAAATCACCTGGTCTTTCGAGGCCTGCACGTAAAATATTCACGCAGGGCGCACGAGATAAAAACAGACACGGTGATGTGTTTGCGGCACGAGGCGACCAGATGGTGTGAGTGCGTCGCTGCACTCGTCAGGCCTGACATCAGAACACACACACACACACACACACACACACACACACACACGCACACACACACACACACACACACACACACACACACACACACACACACACACACACACACACACACACGATCTTGTATTTGTCTCCTTCTTGAGACCTGAGAAAAATGCCTCCCTCTATAGGACCAGCCTTTCTAGATATATAAAGAAGTGTATTTACAACATTAATAATATATAAATACTATGCACATATAAAAAAGCTTGTTGGGAAAAATTAGTTGGAATTTTACAAGAAAAAGGTCACAATTTCACAAGAAAAACTTGGAATTTTGGCATTTTTATAATAAAAGTCGTCATTTTACTCAACGCAAGTCAAAATTTTACAAGAAAAACTGAACATTTGTGCAATATTATGATAAAAGTTGGAATTTTACTCAATAACAGTCGCAATTTTACTAGAAAATGTGTTAAATTTTGGCAATTATATGAAAAGAGTCGTACTTTTATTTGACAAAATTCACAATTTTATAAGAAAACTTTAAAAATGTTGGCAATATTATAATAATCATCGGAATTTTACTTGGCAAAATTATGACAAAAGTCATCGTTTTACTCAAAAAATGTCACTATTTTACAAGAACGACAAAAAAATTGGCAATTTTGTGATAAAAGTCAGAATTTTATATGACAAATGTCGCCATTTTGCATTAAAAAGTCTGAATTTTAAACAATTTTGTCTAAAATTACTTTTGCATGCACATTAAAATCAACAAAAAAAATCCTGACTTTGGAGCAATGTTCACGGACTCTAGTATTTGGCTCTCTATTAGATGCAACGGTTTTCCCTATTGGGACCATGATTTATATCATCACTTGTTCACCGGTCCTCATATGGACGCTACTTTTCCTTGTTGATGTCTCAAGAAGGGCAGAAATACAACACACACACACACACACACACACACACACACACACACACACACACACACACACACACACACACACACACACACACACACACACACACACACACACACACACACACACACACACACACACACACACACACGTACAGATATTCTTGTATTTGTTACCTTCTTGAGATCTCCGAAAAATGCCTCCCTCTTTAGGACCAGCCTTTCTAGATATATAAAGATGTGTATTTACAACATTAATAATATATACATACTATGCACATATAAAAAAGCTTAATGTGAAAAATAAGTTGGAATTTCACAAGAAAGAGGTCACGATTTTACAAGAAAAACTTGGAATTTTGTCAGTATTATAATAAAAGTCGTAAATTCACAATTTTATAAGAAAACTTTAAAAATGTTGGCAATATTATAATAATCATTGGAATTTTACTTGGCAAAATGATGACAAAAGTCATAATTTTACTCAAAAAATGTCACTATTTTACAAGAACGACAAAAAAATTGGCAATATTGTGATAAAAGTCAGAATTTTATATGACAAATGTCACCATTTTGCATTAAAAAGTCAGAATTTTAGACAATTTTGCATGCACATTAAAATCAACAAAAAAAATCCTGACTTTGGAGCAATGTTCACGGACTCTAGTATTTGGCTCTCTATTAGATGCAACGGTTTTCCCTATTGGGACCATGATTTTGGTTCTAAGTTGTTCACGGGTCCTCATATGGACGCTACTTTTCCTTGTTGATGTCTCAAGAAGGGCAAAAATACAACACACACACACACACACAAACACACAAACACACACACACACACACACACACACACACACACACACACACACACACACACACACACACACACACACACACACACACACACACACACACACACACACACACACACTCCTCCCTGGCTCGTTTGCCGGCTGGTGAGGTTTGCACGCAGGAACCTAAACAGCGTTCCAACAAGAGCGTCGCTCAGCGGATCCCCGCACTGCAGCGCCGCCTCGCCACAAGGCATAAAAGTGATTTATTGACACGTCGAGCGCAAGTAATCTCTTTAATCAGCGCAATCTTATCACATTATGAGCGAGTCGGCGAGCACAAAGCGCAATCGTTTATCGCGGGCGGCGCGCGGGCCCTGAGCGGCTGATGGAGGGAGCGGGCGCTGAAATTGAATTGGGAATTGGGCGTGGATAATAAAGCTGATTATAATGCGCGGGATAAAGCACTTGGATGTTGACATTATTACAACACCCGCCGCTAATTAAGTGCAGGAAGGCTTCACACGTGCAGCGGGCCTTTTAGATTGATAGTGCGGCGTAGGGAAACGCTGGTCGCCATGCGTTACAGGGAGGCGGCTTGGTAACGAGGAGAGTTTGTATTCTCTCCAGCTGCTGTCAGTGCAGCACTAATTGACTGTGTGGGCGTGTCAAGTAAATACATAATGACTGGCCCCTCCCCCCTCCACGGCCGTGACAGCTCGTCAGTGTCGTCACGACCGCGGGCGGCCCGTCCCCCCCCCCCCCCTGATTGCTTGAGACGTGTCCATACATTTTACATGGCGTGCGCCCACCCTCGCAGCACAGCGTCATTGTTATTATTTCATCCTCACGCACGCACGCACGCACGCACGCACGCGTCCTCCTGCTGCAGAGTCCGTGATAAAAAAAAAAGTCCCCGAGCGCTGCTGCTGAAACATTCGAGTGCTTCCCGACTCGCACGGCACCGCGCCGACGCCATCTTTCAACCAAAACTTACACAACAACACCAGGTGGAGGGGGGGGGGGGGGGGTGGCCATGGATGAAGTGCAGGCTGTCCAGAGTCGGGACCCGGGGTGGACCGCTCGCCTGTGCATCGGTTGGGGACATATCTGTGCTGCTGACCTGTCTCTGCTCAGGATGGTCTCCTGGTCCACTATGGACTGGACTCTCACACTATTATGTTAGATCCACTATGGACTGGACTCTCACACTATTATGTTAGATCCACTATGGACTGGACTCTCACACTATTATGTTAGATCCACTATGGACTGGACTCTCACACTATTATGTTAGATCCACTATGGACTGGACTCTCACACTATTATGTTAGATCCACTATGGACTGGACTCTCACACTATTATGTTAGATCCACTATGGACTGGACTCTCACACTATTATGTTAGATCCACTATGGACTGGACTCTCACACTATTATGTTAGATCCACTATGGACTGGACTCTCACACTATTATGTTAGATCCACTATGGACTGGACTCTCACACTATTATGTTAGATCCACTATGGACTGGACTCTCACACTATTATGTTAGATCCACTATGGACTGGACTCTCACTATTATGTTAGATCCACTATGGACTGGACTCTCACACTATTATGTTAGATCCACTATGGACTGGACTCTCACTATTATGTTAGATCCACTATGGACTGGACTCTCACACTATTATGTTAGATCCACTATGGACTGGACTCTCACACTATTATGTTAGATCCACTATGGACTGGACTCTCACACTATTATGTTAGATCCACTATGGACTGGACTCTCACACTATTATGTTAGATCCACTATGGACTGGACTCTCACACTATTATGTTAGATCCACTATGGACTGGACTCTCACTATTATGTTAGATCCACTATGGACTGGACTCTCACACTATTATGTTAGATCCACTATGGACTGGACTCTCACACTGTTATGTTAGATCCACTATGGACTGGACTCTCACACTGTTATGTTAGATCCACTATGGACTGGACTCTCACTATTATGTTAGATCCACTATGGACTGGACTCTCACTATTATGTTAGATCCACTATGGACTGGACTCTCACAATATTATGTTCGATCCACTATGGACTGGACTCTCACTATTATGTTAGATCCACTATGGACTGGACTCTCACACTATTATGTTAGATCCACTATGGACTGGACTCTCACACTATTATGTTAGATCCACTATGGACTGGACTCTCACACTATTATGTTAGATCCACTATGGACTGGACTCTCACTATTATGTTATATCCACTATGGACTGGACTCTCACACTATTATGTTAGATCCACTATGGACTGGACTCTCACAGTATTATGTTAGATCCACTATGGACTGGACTCTCACACTATTATGTTAGATCCACTATGGACTGGACTCTCACACTATTATGTTAGATCCACTATGGACTGGACTCTCACACTATTATGTTAGATCCACTATGGACTGGACTCTCACACTATTATGTTAGATCCACTATGGACTGGACTCTCACACTGTTATGTTAGATCCACTATGGACTGGACTCTCACTATTATGTTAGAGCCACTATGGACTGGACTCTCACAATATTATGTTCGATCCACTATGGACTGGACTCTCACTATTATGTTAGATCCACTATGGACTGGACTCTCACTATTATGTTAGATCCACTATGGACTGGATTCTCACACTATTATGTTAGATCCACTATGGACTGGACTCTCACACTATTATGTTAGATCCACTATGGACTGGACTCTCACAATATTATGTTCGATCCACTATGGACTGGACTCTCACTATTATGTTAGATCCACTATGGACTGGACTCTCACAATATTATGTTCGATCCACTATGGACTGGACTCTCACTATTATGTTAGATCCACTATGGACTGGACTCTCACTATTATGTTAGATCCACTATGGACTGGACTCTCACACTATTATGTTAGATCCACTATGGACTGGACTCTCACTATTATGTTAGATCCACTATGGACTGGACTCTCACTATTATGTTAGATCCACTATGGACTGGACTCTCACACTATTATGTTAGATCCACTATGGACTGGACTCTCACAGTATTATGTTAGATCCACTATGGACTGGACTCTCACACTATTATGTTAGATCCACTATGGACTGGACTCTCACTATTATGTTAGATCCACTATGGACTGGACTCTCACACTATTATGTTAGATCCACTATGGACTGGACTCTCACACTATTATGTTAGATCCACTATGGACTGGACTCTCTCACTATTATGTTAGATCCACTATGGACTGGACTCTCACACTATTATGTTAGATCCACTATGGACTGGACTCTCACACTATTATGTTAGATCCACTATGGACTGGACTCTCACACTATTATGTTAGATCCACTATGGACTGGACTCTCACTATTATGTTAGATCCACTATGGACTGGACTCTCACTATTATGTTAGATCCACTATGGACTGGACTCTCACTATTATGTTAGATCCACTATGGACTGGACTCTCACACTATTATGTTAGATCCACTATGGACTGGACTCTCACTATTATGTTAGATCCACTATGGACTGGACTCTCACTATTATGTTAGATCCACTATGGACTGGACTCTCACACTATTATGTTAGATCCACTATGGACTGGACTCTCACAGTATTATGTTAGATCCACTATGGACTGGACTCTCACACTATTATGTTAGATCCACTATGGACTGGACTCTCACTATTATGTTAGATCCACTATGGACTGGACTCTCACACTATTATGTTAGATCCACTATGGACTGGACTCTCACACTATTATGTTAGATCCACTATGGACTGGACTCTCACTATTATGTTAGATCCACTATGGACTGGACTCTCACACTATTATGTTAGATCCACTATGGACTGGACTCTCACTATTATGTTAGATCCACTATGGACTGGACTTTCACAATACTATGTCAGACCCACTCGACGTCCATTGCATTCGGTCTCCCCGAGAGGGGGGGGGGGGGGGGGGGGGGGGGGGGTTACCCACATATGCGGTCCTCTCCAAGGTTTCTCATAGTCATTTTCATCGACGTCCCACTGGGTTGTGAGTTTTTCCTTGCCCTTATGTGGGCACTGAACCGTGGATGTCGTTGTGGCTTGTGCAGCCCTTTGAGACACTTGTGATTTAGGGCTATATAAATAAACATTGATTGATTGATTGATTGATTGATTGAGGTGGAATATTAGAGGGGCGAAATTAGAGCCAAACATTTCATACTTGGGGGAGAAAAATCAACGGATCAATCAAACATTTATTTATATAGCCTCCACGCAGGTGGCTATATAAATTATATATACATTTCTGCAGAGCAGAAAAAGAGAAGCGGCATATCAACTGGTCTAAAAAGGGCTTGGGTGTTATGTTACTGGAGGGAGTTGACGGCACAGACACCAGGGGGAAGTAAAGCTCTAGGATTTATTATATATGTATATAATAATCATAAACAATACTAACTAAAACTATAGAATGGAGTGTGTGACAAAACTCAAGTGTGTGTGTGTGTGTGTGTGTGTGTGTGTGTGTGTGTGTGTGAGGCAATGTGTATGGTGTTGCGTCTGACCAGCCTTCCCCATCAGGGAATTAAAGTCACAGGTCAATGCCAAGTTCTTTAGATGACATATATGTTGAGTAAGAAGGACCATCAAGACAGAATAGGAATATTATCAAGTTTTACTAAAGCTTTAGGAGACCAGTCCACACCAATGCGGTCATACCGGCATCTCGAAATGGTTTAACATTCAAACAGGAAGAGTCAATTTATTGAATACGAAAACAGTCCCCCCCCCCCCCCCCCCGCCCCCCAGAAAGGAAGGCCTCCCCCTTCCCCAACACTGATAAGATAAGGAAGAGGATGCATCTCTCTCACATTGCAATGCCTAAAACACTACACAGACATCTGCAGACAAAGAGAAACAAGTATACAGAGTATACATGGAAAAATACTAGCTGCTCCAAACATGACTATGAATAAAGAAAGAACTCTTAAACGTGTACGCATTCTCCACAATGGTTAGCTGTAGTGTGTCTTACCAAGTGTTGAGGAGAGCGAGAGGAGGGACAAAGCAGGAGGGCAGTCCGTGCACAGGCAGGCCGTCGAGGGCAGGAGAGAAGCGACAAGGTCCGTGTCCAGGCCAGGGTCGAGGATTCGAGGAAGGCAGTCCAAATCCACGGGGGAACAACGGGAGATCACAACGGGTAAGACTCGGGAAGGCGCTGTGGGAGGACAACAAGGACATCAGAACACGGAGGGAAGACGCAGAGAGAAACAGAGAGCATCAGGCTTGTCGACTTACGGTACACCAAAGGTAATTAAGTTCTTGCCAGGATCTTTGGGTTCCACTGGTCCTTATACAGCTCGCCCTCATCAGTCCCAGGTGTGCAGATTGCCCATCGCCCACATGCCGCGGCCACTCCAGTCCTGTCACCTACAGGACTGGAGTGTAACTGCGTCTCTTAGTATATTACCATTTTTTAATCTGACAAGTTTAAGACTTTTTTCCCCGGTTGGAGGCCATTTTTACAGTCTGCAAGTCCCCGTGTTGTGTTGTTGATGTCAGAGAAGGTCTTTGAAGGCGTCGTCAGCTTCAGTCAGACACTGACGACACATCCTGTGACCCAGCACTTTTTCTTTGAGGGCGCAGCTTTAATGAATAATTGAGCGCGCATTCTCTCGTCAGCGAGTCACATCCCGTCTTTAATTAAAACACTCAGGGACTCGTCAGCTTCTGACACAGCGGGAAAAAAGGAGGAAAACCTTCTGGTTTTGTCTGTGGCATCAGAGAAGATGAAAGGCGCAGCAGCGTGAGGGATGGAAGACGGGAAGCTTTTATGGCGTGAACTAGCGTCATTAGCCTGGCGTGCGCTAACCTGAAGACAGCTTGCTAGCAGGACCAGAACAGAGGAAGACCTTCATGTCCAACAATGACCCGCTTCATCTGACTCTCATTTCAAGTCGGCGTTTTGGCCTCCATGATTGGATGATTTTCTTGAAAAAATACGAAATCGCTATTGTCGATTAATGTCTTTCAATGTTTTAGTGCCCTGGCAGACAAGCTAGCAGCTAATAATCGGGATAAAAGTCGGATGAAAGTCGGATGAAAATCGGACGAAAATCGGACGAAAATCAGACGAAAATCAGACGATTTTCTCGAAAAAGTACGAAATCGCTTTGTTGATTAATGCCTTTCAATGTTTTAGTGCTCTGGCAGACAAGCCAGCAGCTAATTATCGGGATGAAAGTCGGATGAAAATCGGCCAATTTTCCCAAAAAAGTACGAAATCGCTATTGTTGATTAATGCCTTTCAATGTTTTAGTGCCTCGGCAGACAAACTAGCAGCTAATTATCCAGATAAAAATTGGACGATTTTCTTGAAAAAGTACGAAATCGCTATTGTTGATTAATGCCTTTCAACGTTTTAGTGCCCCGGCAGACAAGCTAGCAGCTAATTATCGGGATGAAAATCGGATGAAAATCACCCGATTTCTTTAAAAAAGTACGAAATCGCTATTGTCGATTAATGTCTTTCAATGTTTTAGTGCCCTGGCAGACAAGCTAGCAGCTAATAATCGGGATAAAAGTCGGATGAAAGTCGGATGAAAGTCGGATGAAAATCGGACGAAAATCGGACGAAAATCAGACGAAAATCAGACGATTTTCTCGAAAAAGTACGAAATCGCTTTGTTGATTAATGCCTTTCAATGTTTTAGTGCTCTGGCAGACAAGCCAGCAGCTAATTATCGGGATGAAAGTCGGATGAAAATCGGCCAATTTTCCCAAAAAAGTACGAAATCGCTATTGTTGATTAATGCCTTTCAATGTTTTAGTGCCTCGGCAGACAAACTAGCAGCTAATTATCCAGATAAAAATTGGACGATTTTCTTGAAAAAGTACAAAATCGCTATCGTTGAATAATGCCTTTCAACGTTTTAATGCCCCGGCAGACAAGCTAGCAGCTAATTATCCGGATGAAAATCACCCGATTTTCTCGAAAAACTACGAAATCGCTATTGTCGATTAATGCCTTTCAATGTTTTAGTGCTCTGGCAGACAAGCTAGCAGCTAATATTTGAGATAAAATTCGGATGAAAATCGGCCAATTTTCTCGAAAAACTACGAAATTGCTTAGTTGATCAATGCCTTTCAATGTTTTAGTGACCCGGCAGACAAGCTAGCAGCTAATTATCGGGATGAAAATCGGACGATTTTCTTGAAAAAGTACGAAATCGCTATTGTCGATTAATGCCTTTCAATGTTTTAGTGCTCTGGCAGACAAGCTAGCAGCTAATTATTGAGATAAAATTCGGATGAAAATCGGCCAATTTTCTCGAAACAGTACAAAATCGCTTCGTTGATTAATGCCTTTCAATGTTTTAGTGCCCCAGCAGACAAGCTAGCAGCTAATTATCGGGATAAAAGTCGGATGAAAGTCGGATGAAAATCGGATGAAAATCGGACGAAAATCGGACGAAAATCGGACGAAAATCAGACAATTTTCTCGAAAAAGTACGAAATCGCTTAGTCGATTAATGCATTTCAATGTTTTAGTGCTCTGGCAGACAAGCCAGCAGCTAATTATTGGGATGAAAGTCGGATGAAAATCGGCCAATTTTCCCGAAAAATTACGAAATTGCTATTGTCGATTAATGCCTTTCAATGTTTTAGTGACCCGGCAGACAAGCTAGCAGCTAATTATCGGGATGAAAATCGGACGATTTTCTTGAAAAAGTACGAAATCGCTATTGTCGATTAATGCCTTTCAATGTTTTAGTGCCCTGGCAGACAAGCTAGCAGCTAATTATCGGGATGAAAATCGGATGAAAATCACCCGATTTTCTCGAAAAACTACGAAATCGCTATTGTCGTTTATTGCCTTTCAATGTTTTAGTGCTCTGGCAGACAAGCTAGCAGCTAATTATTGAGATAAAATTCGGATGAAAATCGGCCGATTTTCTCGAAACAGTACAAAATCGCTTCGTTGATTAATGCCTTTCAATGTTTTAGTGCCCCAGCAGACAAGCTAGCAGCTAATTATCGGGATAAAAGTCGGATGAAAGTTGGATGAAAATCGGATGAAAATCGGACGAAAAAGTACGAAATCGCTTAGTCGATTAATGCATTTCAATGTTTTAGTGCTCTGGCAGACAAGCCAGCAGCTAATTATTGGGATGAAAGTCGGATGAAAATCGGCCAATTTTCCCGAAAAAGTACGAAATCGCTATTGTTGATTAATGCCTTTTAATGTTTTAGTGCCTCGGCAGACAAGCTAGCAGCTAATTATCCAGATGAAAATCGGACGATTTTCTTGAAAAAGTACGAAATTGCTATTGTCGATTAATGCCTTTTAGTGTTCAAGAAAATCAGCCGATTTTCTTGAAAAAGTATGAAATCGCTATTAACGATTAATGCCTTTCAATGTTTTAGTACCCGGCAGACAAGCTAGCAGCTAATTATCGGGATGAAAATCAACCGATTTCCTTGAAAAAGTACAAAATCGCTATTGTCGATTAATGCCTTTCAATGCTTTAGTGCTCTAGCAGACAAGCCAGCAGCTAATTATCCGGATGAAAGTCGGATCAAAATCGGCCAATTTTCCCGAAAAAGTACGAAATCGCTATTGTTGATTAATGCCTTTCAATGTTTTCGTGCCTCGGCAGACAAGCTAGTAGCTACATATCCAGATGAAAATCGGCCAATTTTCTTGAAAAAGTACGAAATTGCTATTGTCAATTAATGCCTTTTACTTACTTTAATTAAAAGTATGAAATCGCTATTAACGATTAATGCCTTTCAATGTTTTAGTGCTCTGGCAGACAAGCTAGCAGCTAATTATTGAGATAAAATTCGGATGAAAATCGGCCATTTTTCTCGAAACAGCACAAAATCACTTCGTTAATTAATGCCTTTCAATGTTTTAGTGCCCCAGCAGACAAGCTAGCAGCTAATTATCCGAATGAAAATCGGCCGATTTTCTTGAAAAACTACAAAATCGCTATTGTCGATTAATGCCTTTCAATGCTTTAGTGCTCTAGCAGACAAGCTAGCAGCTAATTATCGGGATGAAATTCGAATGAAAATCGGCCAATTTTCCTGAAAATGTACAAAACCGCTATTGTTGATTAATGCCTTTCAATGTTTTAGTGCCTCGACAGACAAGCTAACAGCTAATTATCCAGATGAAAATCGGCCGATTTTCTTGAAAAAGTAAGAAAATTGCTATTGTCGATTAATGCCTTTCAATGTTCAAGAAAATCAGCCCATTTTCTTGAAAAAGTATGAAATCACTATTAACGATTAATGCCTTTTAATGTTCAAGAAAATCAGCCCATTTTCTTGAAAAAGTACGAAATCGCTATTGTCGATTAATAATGCCTTTCAATGTTTTAGTACCCGGCAGACAAGCTAGCAGCTAATTATCGAGATGAAAATCAACCGATTTCCTTGTAAAAGTACGAAATTGTTATTGCTGATTAATGCCTTTCAATTTTTTAGTGCTCTGACAGACAAGCTACCAGCTAATTATCGGGATAAAAATCGGATGAAAATCACCCGATTTTCTCGAAAAACAACGAAATCGCTATTTTTGAATCATGCCTTTCAATGTTTTAGTGCTCTGGCACACAAGCTATCAGCTAATTATCGAGATGAAATTCGGATGAAAATCGGCCGATTTTTTTGAAAAAACCCGAAATCGCTTGTGTTGATTAATGCCTTTCAATGATTTAGTGCCCCGGCAGACAAGCTAGCAGCTAATTATCCAGATGAAAATCAACCGATTTCCTTGTAAAAGTACGAAATTGTTATTGCTGATTAATGCCTTTCAATTTTTTAGTGCTCTGACAGACAAGCTACCAGCTAATTATCGGGATAAAAATCGGATGAAAATCACCCGATTTTCTCGAAAAACAACGAAATCGCTATTTTTGAATCATGCCTTTCAATGTTTTAGTGCTCTGGCACACAAGCTATCAGCTAATTATCGAGATGAAATTCGGATGAAAATCGGCCGATTTTTTTGAAAAAACCCGAAATCGCTTGTGTTGATTAATGCCTTTCAATGATTTAGTGCCCCGGCAGACAAGCTAGCAGCTAATTATCCAGATGAAAATCAACCGATTTCCTTGTAAAAGTACGAAATTGTTATTGCTGATTAATGCCTTTCAATTTTTTAGTGCTCTGACAGACAAGCTACCAGCTAATTATCGGGATAAAAATCGGATGAAAATCACCCGATTTTCTCGAAAAACAACGAAATCGCTATTTTTGAATCATGCCTTTCAATGTTTTAGTGCTCTGGCACACAAGCTATCAGCTAATTATCGAGATGAAATTCGGATGAAAATCGGCCGATTTTTTTGAAAAAACCCGAAATCGCTTGTGTTGATTAATGCCTTTCAATGATTTAGTGCCCCGGCAGACAAGCTAGCAGCTAATTATCCAGATGAAAATCGGACGATTTCCTTAAAAAAGTATGAAATCGCTATTGTCGATTAATGCCTTTCAATGTTTTAGTGTCACTGGATTTTTAGTTCCGATCTGTTTGTTACGCGCAATGGTTAGGCCTTACGATAACTGAGGCCGAAAAACGAAAACTGAGGAAAAAAATGTTTTATGCAAATTTTCGGTGACGTCCAAACCCTCCAAAAAAAGCGAGGCGTACAAAAACCTGAGGTTCCACTCTACTGCGCTAACTTGGCCGTCTCAATGTTGTTTCCAACGCAGGCCAGTAGGGGGCATCCATGAGAAGAAGTCAGGATGTACGCTAGGTAAGGTTTGTAGTTTCGCCCCACTCCTGTGAGAATCCTGCGCATTAAGGAGTGGGACTATCCAGGACTGGCCGGGTTGCATCTGTGAGCAGATAATAATGTATCATCTCTTTTTACGGGCTAATCAGGTTTCATCAGGTGGGTGGTGAATTCTCCACGCTTCAAGTGAGAGGTGATTGATTTACTATATCTCCTCAGTGAGTTTTAATCAGCATGTTCATAAAGCATACCAAAGAATTATGAATGAGTGGTAAGTTTGATGGACATTTGTGTGATTGCTCACATTTGACTAAAAGGTGTTTCCACCATCACTCCCCCTGGTGGCCAAGATGAGGCGGACACATTAAACACGTTAAGTAATCTAAGTCCTGATTTATGCAAACTGCTGCGGTTATTACTTTTGAGGCGGGAGGAGATGAATAATATAAGGAGCGTGCGCCTCCCCTGAGCAGGAAGTGGGGATGTTTGTTGTGTTTGTACCTGCGAGTGGGACTGAATCTCACATAAACATAAATGCTACTCAGAGCAGCTTTTCTCCATACAGTTCTGTGCAGGTGTACCTAATGCTGTGACCGCCCAATCTTGACCATGACAACAATAAAAATAGTGGTCATGTGTGGAGTGAAATTACTGCCTATTTTCCTCTAAATAATGTTTCACAAACACAAAAAAATGTTTTGCAAACTCCAAAAAATGTTTCACAAACTCAAAAAAATGTTTTACAAACACATAAAAAAATTTAACTTGAAAAGGTTTACAAACTCCAAAAAATGTTTTACAAACTCAGAATTTTTTTTTCACAAACTTAAAAATGTTCCACAAACTCAAGAAATGTTTCACAAACTTAATTTCTTTATTCACAAGCTCAAAAAATGTTTCACAAACTCAAAATAAGTTTTACAAACTCAGAAAAAATGTTTCACAAACTCAAAAAATGTTTTACAAACTCAGAAAAAATGTTTCACAAACTCAAAAAATGTTTTACAAACTCAGAAAAAATGTTTCACAAACTCAAAAAATGTTTCACAAACTCATAAAAAATGTTCACAAACTTGAAAAAATGTTTCACAAACTTAAAAATGTTTCACAAACTCAAAAAATGTTTCACAAACTCATAAAAAATGTTCACAAACTTGAAAAAATGTTTCACAAACTTAAAAATGTTTCACAAACTCAAGAAATGTTTCACAAACTTAAAAATGTTTAAAACTAAAAAAATGTTTCACAAACTTAAAAATGTTTCAAACTAAAAAAATGTTTCACAAACTTAAAAATGTTTCACAAATTCAAAAAATGTTTCACAAACTTATTTTTTTTTTCACAAACTCAAAAAAATGTTTCGCAAACTTAAATATGTTTCACAAAATCAAAACATGTTTCACAAACTTAAAAATGTTTCACAAACGTAAATTTTTTTTTCACAAACTCAAAAAATGTTTTACAGACTTAAAAAAATGTTTCACAAACTCAAAAAAAGTTTTACAAACTCAGAAAAAATGTTTCACAAACTCAGAAAAAATGTTTCACTAACTCAAAAAATGTTTTACAAACTCAGAAAAAATGTTTCAAACTCAAAAAATGTTTTACAAACTTGGAAAAAATGTTTCACAAACTCAAAAAAATGTTTCACAACCTCAAAAAAATGTTTCACAAACTCAAAAAAATGTTCACAAACTCAAAAAAATGTTTCACAAACTCAAAAAAAGTTTTACAAACTCAGAAAAAATGTTTCACAAACTCAAAAAAATTTTCACAAACTTGAAAAAATGTTTCACAAACTTAAAAATGTTTCACAAACTCAAGAAATGTTTCGCAAACTTAAAAATGTTTCAAACTAAAAAAATGTTTCACAAACTTAAAAATGTTTCACAAATTCAAAAAATGTTTCAAACTTACATTTTTTTTTCACAAACTCAAAAAAATGTTTCACAAATTCAAAAAAATGTTTCAAACTTACATTTTTTTTTCACAAACTCAAAAAAATGTTTCACAAACTTAAAAATGTTTCACAAAATCAAAACGTGTTTCACAAACTTAAAAATGTTTCACAAACTCCAAAGAATGTTTCACAAACTCCAAAAAAGGTTTCACAAACTCCAAAAAATTTCCACAAACTCAAAAAAATGTTTTACAAACACATAAAATAATTAAACTTGAAAAGGTTTCACAAACTCAAAAAATGTTTTACAAACTCAGAATTTTTTTTTTTCACAACTTAAAAATGTTTCACAAACTAAAAAAATGTTTCACAAACTTAATTATTTTTTTCACAAACTCAAAAAAATGTTTCACAAACTCAAAATAAGTTTTATAAACTCAGAAAAAATGTTTCACAAACTCAAAAAATGTTTTACAAACTCAGAAAAAATGTTTCACAAACTCAAAAAATGTTTTACAAACTCAGAATTTTTTTTTTTCACAAACTTAAAAATGTTTCACAAACTCAAGAAATGTTTCACAAACTTAAAAGTGTTTCACAAACTTAAAAATGTTTCACAAATTCAAAAAATGTTTCACAAACTTAATTTTTTTTTTCACAAACTCAAAAAAATGTTTCACAATCTCAAAAGAAGTTTTATAAACTCAGAAAAAATGTTTCACAAACTCAAAAAATGTTTTACAAACTCAAAAAAAATGTTTCACAAACTCAAAAAATGTTTTACAAACTCAGAAAAAATGTTTCACAAACTCAAAAAATGTTTTACAAACTCAGAAAAAATGTTTCAAACTCAAAAAATGTTTTACAAACTTGGAAAAAAGGTTCACAAACTCAAAAAAATGTTTCACAAACTCAAAAAAATTTTTACAAACTCAGAAAAAATGTTTCACAAACTCAAAAAAATGTTTCACAAACTCAAAAAAAGTTTTACAATCTCAGATAAAATGTTTCACAAACTCAAAAAAATGTTTCACAGACTCAAATTTTTTTTCACAAAGTTAAAAATGTTTCACAAACTCAAGAAATGTTTCACAGACTTAAAAATGTTTCACAAACTAAAAAATTTTTTCACAAACTTAAAAATGTTTCACAAATTCAAAAAATGTTTCACAAACTTAATTTTTTTTTTCACAAACTCAGAAAAAATGTTTCACAAACTCAGAAAAAATGTTTCACAAACTCAAAAAATGTTTTACAAACTCAGAAAAAATGTTTCAAACTCAAAAAATGTTTTACAAACTTGGAAAAAATGTTTCACAAACTCAAAAAAAAGGTTCACAAACTCAAAAAAAGTTTTACAAACTCAGAAAAAATGTTTCACAAACTCAAAAAAATGTTTCACAAACTCAAAAAAAGTTTTACAAACTCAGAAAAAATGTTTCACAAACTCAAAAAAATGTTTCAGACACTCAAATTTTTTTTCACAAACTTAAAAATGTTTCACAAACTCAATAAATGTTTCACAGACTTAAAAATGTTTCACAAACTAAAAAAATGTTTCACAAACTTAAAAATGTTTCACAAATTCAAAAAATATTTCACAAACTTAATTTTTTTTTCACAAACTCAAAAAAATGTTTCACAAACTCAAAAAAAGTTTTACAAATTCAGAAAAAATGTTTCACAAACTCAAAAAATGTTTTACAAACTCAGAAAAAATGTTTCACAAACTCAAAAAAATGTTTCACAAACTCAAAAAAATGTTTCACAAACTCAAAAAAATGTTTTACAAACTCAGAAAAAATGTTTCACAAACTCAAAAAATGTTTTACAAACACATAAAAAAATTAAACTTGAAAAGGTTTCACAAACTCAAAAAATGTTTTACAAACTCAAAAGAAGTTTTATAAACTCAGAAAAAATGTTTCACAAACTCAAAAAATGTTTCACAGACTTAAAAGTGTTTCACAAACTTAAAAAATGTTTCACCAACTTAAAAATGTTTCACAAATTCAAAAAATGTTTCACAAACTTAATTATTTTTTTCACAAACTCAAAAAAATGTTTCACAAACTCAAAATAAGTTTTATAAACTCAGAAAAAATGTTTCACAAACTCAAAAAATGTTTTACAAACTCAGAAAAAATGTTTCACAAACTCAAAAAATGTTTTACAAACTCAGAAAAAATGTTTCACAAACGCTAAAAAATGTTTCACAAACTCAAAAAATTTACCACAAACTCAAAAAAATGTTTTACAAACACATAAAAAAATTAGACTTGAAAAGGTTTCACAAACTCAAAAAATGTTTTACAAACTCAGAATTTTTTTTTCTCACAAACTTAAAAATGTTTCACAAACTCAAGAAATGTTTCACAAACTTAAAAATGTTTCACAAACTAAAAAAATGTTTCACAAACTTAAAAATGTTTCACAAATTAAAAAAATGTTTCACAAACTTAATTTTTTTTTTCACAAACTCAAAAAAATGTTTCACAAACTCAAAAAAAGTTTTACAAACTCAGAAAAAATGTTTCACAAACTCAGAAAAAATGTTTTACAAACTCAAAAAATGTTTTACAAACTCAGAAAAAAAATTTCAAACTCAAAAAATGTTTTAAAAACTTGGAAAAAATGTTTCACAAACTCATAAAAATGTTTCACAAACTCAAAAAAATGTTTTACAAACACATTAAAAAAATTAACAAACTTAAAAATGTTTCAGAAACTCAAAAAATGTTTTACAAACTCAGAAAAAATGTTTCACAAACTCAAAAAAATGTTTCACAAACTAAAAATTTTTTTCACAAACTTAAAAATGTTTCACAAACTCAAGAAATGTTTCACAAACTTAAAAATATTTAACAAACTTAAAAATGTTTCACAAACTTAAAAATGTTTCACAAATTCAAAAAATGTTTCACAAACTTAATTTTTTTTTCACAAACTCAAAAAAATGTTTCACAAACTCAAAAAAAGTTTTACAAACTCAGAAAAAATGTTTCACAAACTCAGAAAAAATGTTTCACAAACTCAAAAAATGTTTTACAAACTCAGAAAAAATGTTTCAAACTCAAAAAATGTTTTACAAACTTGGAAAAAATGTTTCACAAACTCCAAAAAATGTTTCACAAACTCCAAAAATGTTCCACAAACTCAAAAAAATGTTTTACAAACTTAATTTAACAAACTTAAAAATGTTTCAGGAACTCAAAAAATGTTTCACACACTTAAAAATGTTTCACAAACCAAAAAAATGTTTCACAAACTTAAAAATGTTTCACAAATTCAAAAAATGTTTCACAAACTTAATTTTTTTTTTCACACACTCAAAAAAATGTTTCACAAACTCAAAAAAAGTTTTACAAACTCAGAAAAAATGTTTCACAAACTCAGAAAAAATGTTTCAAACTCAAAAAATTTTTTACAAACTCAGAAAAAATGTTTCAAACTCAAAAAATGTTTTACAAACTTGGAAAAAATGTTTCACAAACTCAGAAAAAATGTTTCACAAACTCAAAAAATGTTTTACAAACTCAGAAAAAAATTTTCAAACTCAAAAAATGTTTTACAAACTTGGAAAACATGTTTCACAAACTCAAAAAAAGGTTTCACCAACTCAAAAAAATGTTTCACAAACTCAAAAAAAGTTTTACAAACTCAGAAAAAATGTTTCACAAACTCAAAAAAATGTTTCACAAACTCAAAAAAAGTTTTACAAGCTCAGAAAAAATGTTTCACAAACTCAAAAAAATGTTCACAAACTTGAAAAAATGTTTCACAAACTTAAAAATGTTTCACAAACTCAAGAAATGCTTCACAAACTTAAAAATGTTTCAAATTAAAAAAATGTTTCACAAACTTAAAAATGTTTCAAATTAAAAAAATGTTTCACAAACTTAAAAATGTTTCACAAATTCAAAAAATGTTTCAAACTTACCTTTTTTTTCACAAACTCAAAAAAATGTTTCACAAACTTAAAAATGTTTCACAAAATCAAAACATGTTTCACAAACTTAAAAATGTTTCACAAACGTAAAAAAATGTTTCACAAACTCAAAAAATGTTTCACAAACTTAAAAAAATGTTTCACAAACTCAAAAAAAATGTTCACAAACTAAAAATGTTTCACAAACTCAAAAAATGTTTCACAAACTTAAAAATGTTTAACAAACTTGAAAATTGTTTTTACAAACTTTCAAATGTTTCACATACTCAAAAACATGTTTCACAAACTCCAAAAATGTTTCACAAACTCAATTTTTTTTTTCACAAACTTAAAAATGTTTCACAAACTCAAAAAATGTTTTACAAAATCAAAAAATGTTTTACAAACTCATAAACATTTTTCACAAACTTAAAAATGTTAAAAAAAATGTTTTTTTTGGGTTGGTGCACTGGTTGTAAGTGTATCTTGTGTTTTTATGTTGATTTAATTTTTTAAAAAAGGAAAAAAAAAAGATAAAATTTAAAAATACTTACAAATGTTTCACAAACTCAAATAAATGTTTCACAAACTCAAAAAAATGTTTCACAAACTTAAAAATGTTTCACAAACTCAAAAAAATGTTTTGCAAACTTTAAAATGTTTCACAAACTAAAAAAATGTTTCAGAAACTTAATTTTTTTTAACAAACTTACAAATATTTCACAAACTCAAAAAAATGTTTCACAAACTTTAAAATGTTTCAAAAACTTTTTTTTTCCAAACTTAATTTTTTTTTTCACAAACACAAAAAAATGTTTCACAAACTTAAAAATGTTTCCAAACTTCAAAAATGTTTCACAAACTTTAAAATGTTTCACAAACTAAAAAAATGTTTCACAAACTTAATTTTTTTTAAACAAACTTACAAATATTTCACAAACTCAAAAAAATGTTTCACAAACTTTAAAATGTTTCAAAAATTTTTTTTTTTTTCCAAACTTAAATTTTTTTTTCACAAACAAAAAAAAATGTTTCACAAACTTAAAAATGTTTCCAAACTTCAAAAATGTTTCACAAACTTAAAAATGTTTCACAAACTTAAATTTTTTTTTCACAAACTTTCAAATGTTTCACATACTCAAAAAAATGTTTCATAAACTCAAAAGAATGTTTCACAAACTTAAAAATGTTTCACAAACTCAAAAAATGTTTTACAAAATCAAAAAATGTTTCACAAACTCAAAAAATGTTTTATAAACTCAGAAAAAATGTTTCAAACTCAAAAAATGTTTTACAAACTTGGAAAAAATGTTTCACAAACTCAAAAAAATGTTTCACCAACTCAAAAAAATGTTTCACAAACTCAAAAAAAGTTTTACAAACTCAGAAAAAATGTTTCACAAACTCAAAAAAATGTTTCACAAACTCAAAAAAAGTTTTACAAACTCAGAAAAAATGTTTCACAAACTCAAAAAAATGTTCACAAACTTGAAAAAATGTTTCACAAACTTAAAAATGTTTCACAAACTCAAGAAATGCTTCACAAACTTAAAAATGTTTCAAATTAAAAAAATGTTTCACAAACTTAAAAATGTTTCACAAATTCAAAAAATGTTTCAAACTTACCTTTTTTTTCACAAACTCAAAAAAATGTTTCACAAACTTAAAAATGTTTCACAAAATCAAAACATGTTTCACAAACTTAAAAATGTTTCACAAACATAAAAAAATGTTTCACAAACTCAAAAAATGTTTCACAAACTTAAAAAAATGTTTCACAAACTCAAAAAAAATGTTCACAAACTAAAAATGTTTCACAAACTCAAAAAATGTTTCACAAACTTAAAAATGTTTAACACACTTGAAAATTGTTTTTACAAACTTTCAAATGTTTCACATACTCAAAAACATGTTTCACAAACTCCAAAAATGTTTCACAAACTCAATTTTTTTTTTCAAAAACTTAAAAATGTTTCACAAACTCAAAAAATGTTTTACAAAATCAAAAAATGTTTTACAAACTCATAAACATTTTTCACAAACTTAAAAATGTTTTAAAAAATGGTTTTTTTGGGTTGGTGCACTGGTTGTAAGTGTATCTTGTGTTTTTTATGTTGATTTAATTTTTTTAAAAAAGGAAGAAAAAAAAAGATACAATTTAAAAATACTTACAAATGTTTCACAAACTCAAATAAATGTTTCACAAACTCAAAAAAATGTTTCACAAACTTAAAAATGTTTCACAAACTCAAAAAAATGTTTTGCAAACTTTAAAATGTTTCACAAACTAAAAAAATGTTTCACAAACTTAATTTTTTTTTAACAAACTTACAAATATTTCACAAACTCAAAAAAATGTTTCACAAACTTTAAAATGTTTCAAAAACTTTTTTTTTCCAAACTTAATTTTTTTTTTCACAAACACAAAAAAATGTTTCACAAACTTAAAAATGTTTCCAAACTTCAAAAATGTTTCACAAACTTTAAAATGTTTCACAAACTAAAAAAATGTTTCACAAACTTAATTTTTTTTTAACAAACTTACAAATATTTCACAAACTCAAAAAAATGTTTCACAAACTTTAAAATGTTTCAAAAATTGTGTTTTTTTTCCAAACTTAAATTTTTTTTTCACAAACACAAAAAAATGTTTCACAAACTTAAAAATGTTTCCAAACTTCAAAAATGTTTCACAAACTTAAAAATGTTTCACAAACTTACATTTTTTTTTCACAAACTTTCAAATGTTTCACATACTCAAAAAAATGTTTCATAAACTCAAAAAGATGTTTCACAAACTTAAAAATGTTTCACAAACTCAAAAAATGTTTTACAAAATCAAAAAATGTTTCACAAACTCAAATTTTTTTTCACAAACTCAAAAAAATGTTTCACAAACTTAAAAATGTTTCACAAACTCAAAAAATGTTTTACAAAATCAAAAAATGTTTCACAAACTCAAATAAATGTTTCACAAACTCAAAAAAATGTTTCACAAACTTAAAAATGTTTCACAAACTCAAAAAATGTTTTGCAAACTTAAAAATGTTTCACAAACTTAAAAAAAGGTTTCACAAACTTTAAAATGTTTCACAAACTCAATTTTTTTTTCACAAACTTAAAATGTTTTTAACAAACTTAAAAATATTTCACAAACTCAAAAAAATGTTTCACAAACTTTTAAATGTTTCACAAACTCAAATTTTTTTTCCAAACTTACATTTTTTTCTTCACAAACAACAAAAAAATGTTTCACAAACTTAAAATTTTTCTTCCAAACTTAAACATGTTTCAAAAACTCAAAAAAATGTTTTTTAGAATGAATCGCCAGTCTTATTTGGAACGATTCTTAATGGATAAAAAAAAAATCAATAATCAATTTATTTATTTATTTATTTAGAATCTGTCCTGTCCATCCACTCAGATAAATCCTATAGTAGATGTAGATGATCTATATCTGATGTACACATTGACTTAGGAAAGAGAAGTGTTGGATACTTCTCTTGTTGTCTTATTTGTATTTGACTTTATTAAATGTTTGGCTAGAATTTTAACAGTTTTCTTTTAAGTCATGTTGCGTTGACCAGCATTCCTCCAATGGGGAATTTAAATTGCTAGTCTCTCCCAGATTCTCTTATGGCACATAAGCTGATGTTTGTATTCAATCACCAGGCAGAAATTGGTATTTTGTGGTTTATTCTCCAAGCTTAGAGGACAAACGTGAGACCTATCTAGCACACCCGCGTTCCCCAGCCCGGTCCAGATCGGTCTCCCCTCAAACCCCCGGAAGTCCCGTGATCTTCCCTCTGTCCCTCACCCCCACTCCCTTTGTTTAGACTACTCCGAGTTATCTCTACTCTGACACATTCCAATCTAGAAGGCCAACACCTTACTATGAGACTCAAAAGAAGGAAGAATACTAGCTATTCTTTATATGACTATAGGAGTTTAGAAAGAAGTAACACTTAAATATGGATATGATTCTGATCTGCTTCCCACAGTCATAAAGGCATTTATCAGAAGTGTTTTAAGGAGTAATGTAGTTCATCGTAGAACTGGCGTCCAATGTTATTTAAAAAGTATTGATTTTCAATGGAATCGTTACCCTTAAGAATGGAATGGAATGGTGTGGTGGCCCAAGATGAAATGGTGTGGTGGCCCAAGATGAAATGGTGTGGTGGCCCAAGATGAAATGGTGTGGTGGCCCAAGATCCACAGCATTACTACAAACCCTACCCAATAAAAAACGTGGCGTAACTCCAGTGATGATGTCATGGAGAGGCCAGAAATCACTTCTGGGTCGGGAATTTCAGATTAAAAGCCCATTTTTTGGACATTTGGACTCACGGAGTGTTTTGAAATAACACGACAAGACTGAGGGGTCTGGAATTCTTTGTTTGGGACTAGTTTGTAGACGGCAGAATTTGAACTGATATTTTCGTCGGAAACCAAAACTTGTGAAAAACGGGGTCATTTAAAAAAACGGCGATTGCTTCCCCGACCAACGGTCGGTGTTTTAGCGTCACGGGAAGCGTTGAATTCTCTTCATTTCCACGGCCAGGGCAGGCGGCGTCTTCCTTCCGCAGACAAAACAACGACGCCGCTGATGGAGTGCGCTGTAAACAAGAGGACTTAATGAAATCTCTCATCAGCGGCGCCGACGTGCCACTGGGGACGCCCGCCGTCTAATGCGCCGATTAATTCTGCAAATGAGTTACGAGTGAGTTATTCAAGCAATATTGCCCATTACGCCCCGGCCTGATTGCATTACGGCGGCCATATAATTGAGATGCCAGGCCCACGCTGGGAGAGGGGGGGGGGAGGGGTGTGTGGACGGGAGCGGGGGTGAGGTGCAGCAGGTGAAGGATGTCGGCCATAATTAGCTAACGGACGCCACAAAAAGATTAGTGACACCGCCATCTTTGAAGTGCTTCATCCTCCTGCTGCATGATGTCACTCAACTTCCCTTCTCATCTCTCATGCGTGTCGGCCGCCTGACCTCATCAACGTTCACTTCCATCGACACCCGTCTGGGAGCATGAGAACGTGTCTACATGAGTAGTGGAGGCGTGTCAACGTTTGTTATCGTGGACCTTGGAGTACATGAGTGCACGAGGACATGAGGGTATGTGTATGATAATGTGATCGTTTAAGTACATGAGGATATATGCACGAGTGTGTAAAGTGATGAAAACACGGCCGTCTGAGAACATGGTGCATGAGAGAATGAAAGTGGAAAATCATGAGTTGATGGGAACGTGAGGACATGAGGGTATGTGTATGATAATGTGATTGTTTAAATACATGAGACTTTATGCATGAGTGTGTAAAGTGATGAAAACATGACCGTCTGAGAACATGGTGCATGAGAGAATGAAAGTGGAAAATCATGAGTTGATGGGAACATGAGGACATGAGAGTATGAGTATGACAGTGTGATAATTCAAGTACATGAGAATATATGCATGAGTGTGTAAAGTGATGAAAACACGACCGTCTGAGAACATGGTGCATGAGAGAATGAAAGTGGAAAATCATGAGTTGATGGGAACGTGAGGACATGAGAGTATGAGTATGACAGTGTGATAATTCAAGTACATGAGAATATATGCATGAGTGTGTAAAGTGATGAAAACACGACCGTCTGAGAACATGGTGCATGAGAGAATGAAAGTGGAAAATCATGAGTTGATGGGAACATGAGGACATGAGAGTATGAGTATGACAGTGTGATAATTCAAGTACATGAGAATATATGCATGAGTGTGTAAAGTGATGAAAACACGACCGTCTGAGAACATGGTGCATGAGAGAATGAAAGTGGAAAACCATGAGTTGATGGGAACGTGAGGACATGAGGGTATGAGTATGATAATGTGATTGTTTAAATACATGAGACTTTATGCATGAGTGTGTAAAGTGATGAAAACATGACCGTCTGAGAACATGGTGCATGAGAGAATGAAAGTGGAAAATCATGAGTTGATGGGAACGTGAGGACATGAGGGTATGAGTATGATAATGTGATTGTTTAAATACATGAGACTTTATGCATGAGTGTGTAAAGTGATGAAAACATGACCGTCTGAGAACATGGTGCATGAGAGAATGAAAGTGGAAAATCATGAGTTGATGGGAACGTGAGGACATGAGGGTATGAGTATGATAATGTGATCGTTTAAATACATGAGGATATATGCATGAGTGTGTAAAGTGATGAAAACATGACCGTCTGAGAACATGGTGCATGAGAGAATGAAAGTGGAAAATCATGAGTTGATGGGAACGTGAGGACATGAGGGTATGAGTATGACAGTGTGATAATTCAAGTACATGAGAATATATGCATGAGTGTGTAAAGTGATGAAAACACGACCGTCTGAGAACATGGTGCATGAGAGAATGAAAGTGGAAAATCATGAGTTGATGGGAACATGAGGACATGAGAGTATGAGTATGACAGTGTGATAATTCAAGTACATGAGAATATATGCATGAGTGTGTAAAGTGATGAAAACACGACCGTCTGAGAACATGGTGCATGAGAGAATGAAAGTGGAAAACCATGAGTTGATGGGAACGTGAGGACATGAGGGTATGAGTATGATCATGTGATTGTTTAAATACATGAGACTTTATGCATGAGTGTGTAAAGTGATGAAAACATGACCGTCTGAGAACATGGTGCATGAGAGAATGAAAGTGGAAAATCATGAGTTGATGGGAACGTGAGGACATGAGGGTATGAGTATGATAATGTGATTGTTTAAATACATGAGACTTTATGCATGAGTGTGTAAAGTGATGAAAACATGACCGTCTGAGAACATGGTGCATGAGAGAATGAAAGTGGAAAATCATGAGTTGATGGGAACGTGAGGACATGAGGGTATGAGTATGATAATGTGATCGTTTAAATACATGAGGATATATGCATGAGTGTGTAAAGTGATGAAAACATGACCGTCTGAGAACATGGTGCATGAGAGAATGAAAGTGGAAAATCATGAGTTGATGGGAACGTGAGGACATGAGGGTATGAGTATGATAATGTGATTGTTTAAATACATGAGACTTTATGCATGAGTGTGTAAAGTGATGAAAACATGACCGTCTGAGAACATGGTGCATGAGAGAATGAAAGTGGAAAATCATGAGTTGATGGGAACGTGAGGACATGAGGGTATGAGTATGATAATGTGATCGTTTAAATACATGAGGATATATGCATGAGTGTGTAAAGTGATGAAAACATGACCGTCTGAGAACATGGTGCATGAGAGAATGAAAGTGGAAAATCATGAGTTGATGGGAACGTGAGGACATGAGGGTATGAGTATGATAGTGTGATAATTCAAGTACATGAGAATATATGCATGAGTGTGTAAAGTGATGATACTTTTCGGTACTTTTCGATACTTTTCTAAATAACGGGGACCACAAAAATGTTCATTATTGGCTTTGTTTTATCAAAAAATCTTAGGGTACATTAAACACATGTTTCTTGTTGCAAGTACTTTTTAGAGGCGGTATAGTACCGAATATGATTGATTAGTATCGCGGTACTATCCCAATACCGGTATAGCGTACAACCCTAATATATATTTAAAGTTAAAGTACCAATGATTGTCACACACACACACACACACACACACACACACACACACACACACACACACACACACACGAGGTGTGGTGAGATCATCCTCTGCATTTGACCCATCGCCCTGGGAGGTGAGGGGAGCAGTGAGCAGCAGCGGTGGCCGCGCCCGGGAATCATTTTGGTGATTCAACCCCCAATTCCAACCCCTTGATGCTGAGTGCCAAGCGGGGAGGTAATGGCTCCCATTTTTTATAGTACACATACATATACATACACGTATATACACACATACACATGTATAAATATATATATGTACGTAATATAATGGATATAATCAATAATTAATATAATTGGATATTAGGAGTATGTTGTTTATTTATGTGACGAATTCCTTATTGTCTTGTTATCAATCAGAAATATCAAGCAGCTAAAATGCGCCGGACATGGATAAGTGTGAAGATGATGGTTTACATTTTTCCCATCATGCATTGTAATTGATTTGAATGGGTGTAATTATGTTTTGTTTTTTATGGTGCATGGACGTTTTTTTATAATAACCACAAATTGTGTTATGTTTGACCATGTTTGATGTGGGTTTTTTTTCTTTGCACCATGACTAGGGAAGGTTGTTTGCATTGGGTTGTATATGTGAATGCTTGGTCACAGGCCTGAATTACTCATGTCGTCCACAAGATGGCGACAAAGCAGCAGCATATAAATCCACGTTTTAAATGAATTGAATTCTCCCAGCTGCCAGATTCCTTATTAAACTCCCAACACCCCTGCTCCAACACCTTCTCATGCTCTATCGCAGTGTGGACGCCCCCTAGTGCCTCGTCCACGCCGCTATCACAGACAAGGTAATCTTCGGGCGTTAAAGGCCTACTGAAATGAAATTTTTTTATTTAAACGGGAATAGCAGATCCATTTTATGTGTCATACTTGATCATTTTGCGATATTGCCATATTTTTGCTGAAAGGATTTAGTATAGAACAACGTCGATAAAGTTCGCAACTTTTGGTCTCTGATAAAAAAAAAACCTTGCCCCTACCGGAAGTAGCGTGACGTTGTCAGTTGTTCACTCCCTCATATTTTCCTATTGTTTTCAACGCAGCGAGAGCTATTCGGACCATTACCCCATTTATTTGAGCGAGGATGAAAGATTCGTGGATGAGGAACGTTAGAGTGACGGACTAGAATGCAGTGAAATACTTTTTTTTTTCTTCGCTCTGACCGTAACTTAGGTACAAGCTGACTCATTGGATTCCACACTCTCTCCTTTTTCTATTGTGGATCACGGATTTGTATTTGAAACCACCTCGGATACTATATCCTCTTGAAAATGAGAGTCGAGAACGCGAAATGGACATTTAAAGTGACTTTTATCTCCACGACAATACATCGGCGAAACGCTTTAGCTACGAGCTAACGTGATAGCATCGTGCTTTAACTGCATATAGAAACAAAAAAAATAAACCCCTGACTGGCAGGATAGACAGAAAATCAACAATACTATTAAACCGTGGACATGTAAATACACGGTTAATGCTTTCCAGGCTGGCGAAGGTTAACAATGCTGTGCTAACGACGCCATTGAAGCTAACTTAGCAACCGGACCTTACAGAGCTTTGCTAAAAACATTAGCTCTCCACCTATGCCAGCCAGCCTTCATCTGCTCATCAACACCCGTGCTCACCTGCGTTCCAGCAATCGACGGAAGGACGAAGGACTTCACCCGATGTGTTTGGCGGCCCGGAGACGTAGGAAGTCAAGGTGAGGTCGCGGCTAGCGCGTCTGCTCTCCAACAAAGTCCTCCTGGTTGTGTTGCTGTAGTCCGCTGCTAATACACCGATCCCACCTACAACTTTCTTCTTTGCAGCCTTCATTGTTCATTAAACAAATTGCAAAAGATGTCCAGAATACTGTGGAATTATGAAATGAAAACAGAGCTTTTTGTATAGGATTCTACAGGGTACCATAACTTCCGTTAAACTGACTTCGTCACGCGCATACGTCATCATACCGCGACGTTTCAGCCGGATATTTCCCGGGAGATTTAAAATGTCACTTTATAAGTTAACCCGGCCGTATTGGCATGTGTTGCAATGTTAAGATTTCATCATTGATATATAAACTATCAGACTGCGTGGTCGCTAGTAGTGGCTTTCAGTAGGCCTTTAAAGTCCGCCGAGCGATGCCCAGGGTTTCACTTTTCAGTTGATTGACAGCTTTGAGCACATGCGAGCATCACAGGGCGTCAGCCTGAGATGGGGAAGACGTCTCGGCAACAAGCTCATCATCAGGCTGCAGCTAAAGAGCCTCCTAAAAAAAAAAAGCAACCTGAGCTAATGACGGAATTTTAAATCACAGGAAGTCCTCAAAGAGCGACTGCGAGGACGCGGGGAAAAAAAGAATGTTGCTCTTCTTTTTTCTAACTCTCGCTCTCAGCTTCCAGCCCGCTCATACATATTTGAAGAGTTTGTGCTGTCACATGACAAGACATCCACATGTTATTGATTCATGCTGATAGATCCAGTGTATACATTATGTATGTGCTGGATTGTCTTACAGTGTCAACATGCACATACGCCGCCCTTCGCTTTCTCTGCTGCAAATACACCATGCGGCGCACACTAAAATAACGCTGCGCTACATGACGGTAACCTCGTTTTACAGATGAAATTAAATATACGCAGAATTCCTATACGCTGAATTGTAAAACACATTTTTTAATGAAATTGTCAACATAATTCAGGTCACAAATTCCAAAGGCAAAAAAAATCAGTTCCATAAATCAGTATAAACGTTGGTAATAAAAACACAAATTAACCTCCACCCTTTCTCTCATTAAATATTTTTAGCACATTTGTTACTAAGCAAACTCATCTGGTGCGCCATGGACCGGATAAAAACCGGAGTGGTACATTTGAAACCCCTGATTTAGAGATTTAATCAATGAATAAACTTGTTTTTTTTTTAATTAAACTTATTTTTAACATTTTAATGACTAAGTCATCACAAGCGGTTGAAAATGGATGGATGGAAGTCCTCTAAGTCAAAGCCTCCATCTGACCAATCTCCTTTAAATCCAAGACCAGATCTGACCAATCTAAGTCAAAGCCTAGATCTGACCAATCTACTTTAAATCCAAGACCAGATCTGACCAATTTAAGTCAAAGCCTAGATCTGACCAATCTACTTTAAATCCAAGACCAGATCTGACCAATTTAAGTCAAAGCCTAGATCTGACCAATTTACTTTAAATCCAAGACCAGATCTGACCAATCTAAGTCCCAGACCAGATCTGGTCTAGGACTTAGATTGGTCAGATCTGTTCTTGAACTTAGATTGGTCAGATCTGGTCTTGAACTTAGATTGGTCAGATCTGGTCTTGAACTTAGATTTGTCAGATCTGGTCTTGGACTTAGATTGGTCAAAAATGGTCTGGAACTTAGATTGGTCAAATCTGGTCTTGAACTTAGATTGGTCAGATCTGGTCTTGTACGTAGATTTGTCAGATCTGGTCTTGGAGTTAGATTGGTCAGATCTGGTCTTGGACTTAGATTGGTCAGATCTGGTCTTGGATGTAGATTGGTCAGATCTGGTCTCGGAGTTAGATTGGTCCGATCTGGTCTTGGACTTAAATTGGTCAGATCTGGTCTTGGACGTAGATTGGTCAGATCTGGTCTTGAACTTAAACTAGTCAGATCTGGTCTTGGACTTAGATTGGTCAGATCTGGTCTTGGACGTAGATTTAGTAGATCTGGTCATGGACGTAGATTGGTCAGATCTGGTCTTAGACTTAGATTGGTCAGATCTGGTCTTGGATGTAGATTGGTCAGATCTGGTCTTGGACGTAGATTGGTCAGATCTGGTCTTGGACTTAGATTGGTCAGATCTGGTCTTGGACGTAGATTTTTCAGATCTGGTCTTGGATGTAGATTGGTCAGATCTGGTCTTGAACTTAGATTAGTCAGATCTGGTCTTGGACTTAAATTGGTCAGATCTGGTCTTGGACTTAGATTGGTCAGATCTGGTCTTGGACTTAGATTTGTCAGATTTGGTCTTGGACTTAGATTGGTCAGATCTGGTCTTGGACGTAATTTGGTCAGATCTGGTCTTAACTTAAACTTGTTAGATCTGGTCTTGGACTTAGATTGGTCAGATCTGGTCTTGGACTTAGATTGGTCAGATCTGGTCTTGGACTTGGATTAGTCAGATCTGGTCTTGGACTTAAATTGGTCAGATCTGGTCTTGGACTTAGATTGGTCAGATCTGGTCTTGGATGTAAATTGGTCAGATCTGGTCTTGAACTTAGATTGGTCCAATCTGGTCTTGGACTTAAATTGGTCAGATCTGTTCTTGGATTTATATTGATCAGATCTGGTCTTGGACGTAGATTAGTCAGATCTGGTCTTGGACTTAGATTGGTCAGATCTGGTCTTGGACTTAGATTGGTCAGATCTGGTCTTGGACTTAGATTGGTCAGATCTGGTCTTGAACTTAGATTGGTCAGATCTGGTCTTGGACTTAGATTGGTCAGATCTGATCTTGGACTTAGATTGGTCAGATCTGGTCTTGGAGTTAGATTGGTCAGATCTGGTCTTGGATGTAGATTGGTCAGATCTGGTCTTGAACTTAGATTGGGCCGATCTGGTCTTGGACTTAAATTGGTCAGATCTGCACTTGAACTTGGATTGGTCAGATCTGGTCTTGGACGTAGATTAGTCAGATCTGGTCTTGGACTTAGATTGGTCAGATCTGGTCTTGAACTTAGATTGGTCAGATCTGGTCTTGTACTTAGATTGGTCAGATCTGGTCTTGGACTTAGATTGGTCAGATCTGGTCTTGGACGTAGATTTATCAGATCTGGTCTTGGACGTAGATTGGTCAGATCTGGTCTTAGACTTAGATTGGTCAGATCTGGTCTTGGATGTAGAATGGTCAGATCTGGTCTTGGACGTAGATTGGTCAGGTCTGGTCTTGGACGTAGATTAGTCAGATCTGGTCTTGGACTTAGATTTGTCAGATCTGGTCTTGAACTTAGATTGGTCAAATCTGGTCTTGAACTTAGATTGGTCAGATCTGGTCTTGAACTTAGATTGGTCAGATCTGGTCTTGTACTTAGATTGGTCAGATCTGGTCTTGGACTTAGATTGGTCAGATCTGGTCTTGGATGTAGAATGGTCAGATCTGGTCTTGGATGTAGATTGGTCAGATCTGGTCTTGGACGTAGATTGGTCAGATCTGGTCTTGGACTTAGATTAGTCAGATCTGGTTTTTGACTTGTTTTCTTTTAAGTAACGTATAATTAATTTTCCCGAGTAATTAATTACATTTAATAAAGAGTAATTCCGTTAGTAATTCAATTACTTTTTTGTTAAAGTAAGGAGTAACTATAATCAATTACTTCTTAAAGTCATTTTCAGAACACTGATCATGAAGAAACCTGCAACCTTTGATTGACAAATACAACATCCTTTAGTGATCAACCAACATCCCGGCAGTCTTTGTCCTTGGAGAGTTGGGGGTTTGGAGACTTCCGGAACAGGCTCAGAAAAAGCATAGGCCATAAAAATATCTTATCTAAAGGAAACTTGTAACATTTAAGGGGAGCCTTAAAGGTAAAAAATATATATCTATATATTGTATTGGTTTTGAAAATGAAAAAGATCAAACTGGCCGCTTCAAGTTTGGATGAACGGTAGGCTTAAAAAACATTTAAGAGTTTTCTAGCAGCACAACGGCGATCCCAGTTTAATTGTGTGTCGCGGGTCAAGAAAGTGCTGAGTGTTGGAGGCCCGGCGAGTAAACGTTTGACTCGCCTCAGAGCACACGCCGACTCCCACGTCTTGATGGAATCGCAGATCAATAGCAATTTCATTCCGCTTCGTTAACTCCACGCCTGACACCGAACTAATTAGCGACTTAATGGAGTGAACATCTGAAGGTCTGAACGTCACTCGGTTCTGATCCGCTGAATAGGAGACCCAGATCACGTACAACTGGCGGTCTAATTAACACAACACGTCTCGGGCGGACATTTTCTCCTGTGGCCGTTACAAAGTGAGGCCAAGGGAACCCAAGTGGCAACAATATGAACTCATCCAAGTGACAACAACATCCAAGGAACTATGAGCAGTGGCCTGATTGTAGACAAGATTTCATCCATCCATCTTCTTCTTTGGCTTATCCGAGGTGAGGTTGCAGGGACAGCAGCCTAAGCAGAGAAGCCCAGACTCCCCTCTCTCCAACCACTTCGTCCGGCTCCTCCCGAGGCGTTCCAAGGCCAGCCGGGAGACATGGTCTCCCCAGCCTGTCCTGGGGCGTCCAGGGGGGATCCTGACCAGATTTGATCTATTTAATAAAAGTATGTCGCCATGGAGCTGTTCTTTTATATGTAAAATCCTTTTTATACTTTTTTAACCAAAATGTTGGTGCATGCTCAGACCATTCAGTCCGTAGCAACTAGACTCTTTGGTCGGTCTCAGAAGACGTTCAACCTCTCATCCAAGTAGGCTTCATCACTTCCTGCTCTTGGACTTTGATTGGTCAGATCTAGTCCTAGCTTTGAAGTAGATTGGTCGGATATAAGACTTATATTTAGGTTGGTCAGATCTAGTCTTGGACTTACAGTAGATTGGTCGGATCTAGTCTTAGATTGAAAATGGATTGGTCAGATTTAAGATTTAGACTTAGATTGGTTAAATCTAGTCTTAGACTCACAGTAGATTTGTCAGATCTAGTCTTGGATTTAAAGTACATTGGTCAGATCTAAGGCTTATACTTAGGTTGGTCAATTCTAAGATTTAGACTTAGAATGGTCAAATCTAGTCTTAGATTTACAGTTTATTGGTTAGATCTAGTCGTAGATTTAAAGTGGATTGGTCAGATTTAAGACTTAGACTGGTCAGATCTAGTCTTGAATTTGAAGTACATTGGTCCGATCTAAGACTTATATTCAGATTGGTCCGATCTGGTGTTTAATTTAGCTCGGTCAGATCTAGTCTTGGATTTAAAGTAGATTACATCCATGACTAGATCTGACCAATCTACTTTAAATCCAAGACCAGATCTGACTAATAGTAGATTGGTCAGATCTAAGACTTAAATTGGTCAGATCTAGGCTTTGGCTTAGAGGAGATTGGTCATATCTGGTCTTGGACTTAACTTGGTCAGATCTACTCTTGAATTTAAAGTAGATTAAATCCAAGACTAGATCTGACCAATCTACTTTAAATCCAAGACCAGATCTGATCAATCTAAGTGAAAGCCTAGATCTGACCAATCTACATTATATCCAAGACCAGATCTGACCAATATAAGTCCAAGACTAGATCTGATCAATCTCCTCTAAGTCAAAACCTAGATCTGACCAATCCACTTTAAATCCAAGACCAGATCTGACTTATAGTAGATTGGTCAGATCTAAGACTTAACTTGGTCAGATCTAGTCTTGGATTTAAAGTAGATTAAATCCAAGACTAGATCTGACCAATCTACTTTAAATCCAAGACCAGATCTGATCAATCTAAGTCAAAGCCTAGATCTGACCAATCTACTTTAAATCCAAGACCAGATCTGACCAATATAAATCCAAGACTAGATCTGACCAATCTACTTTAAATACAAGACCAGATCTGACCAATATAAATCCAAGACTAGATCTGACCAATCTAAGTCAAAGCCTAGATCTGACCAATCTACTTTAAATACAAGACCAGATCTGATCAATCTAAGTCAAAGCCTAGATCTGACCAATCTACTTTAAATACAAGACCAGGTCTGACCAATATAAATCCAAGAATAGATCTGACCAATCTCCTCTATGTCAAAACCTAGATCTGACCAATCTACTTTAAATCCAAGACCAGATCTGATTTATAGTAGATTGGTCAGATCTAAGACTTAGAGGAGATTGGTCATATTGGTCTTGGACTTAACTTGGTCAGATCTAGTCTTGGATTTAAAGTAGATTGAATCCAAGACTAGATCTGACCAATCTACTTTAAATCCAAGACCAGATTTGATCAATCTAAGTCAAAGCCTAGATCTGAACAATCTACTTTAAATCCAAGACCAGATCTGACCAATCTAAATCCAAGACCAGATCTAACGAATCTAAATCCAAGACCAGATCTGACCAATCTCCTCTAAGTCAAAGCCTCGATCTGACCAATCTAATTTAAATCCAAGACCAGATCTGACCCATCTAAGTCCAAGACCAGATCTGACCAATCTCCTCTAAGTCAAAGCCTAGGTCTGACCAATCTACTTTAAATCCGAGACCAGATCTGACCAATCTAAGTCCAAGACCAGATCTGACCAATGTAAGTTGAAGACTACATCTGACCAAAGTAGATTGGTCAGATCTGGTCTTGGACTTATATTAGTCAGATCTGGTTTTGAACTTTGTTTGGTCAGATCTGGTCTTGGACTTAGATTGGTCAGATCTGGTCTTGGATGTAGATTGATCAGATCTGGTCTTGGACTTTTTTTCTTTTAAGTAATGTATAATTTATTTTCCCTCGTAATTAATTACATTTAATAAAGAGTAATTCCGTTGGTAATTCAATTACTTTTTTGGTAAAGTAAGGAGTAACTATAATTATTACTTTCTAAAAGTCATTTTCAGAACACTGATCATGAAGGAAACCTGCAACCTTTGACTGACAAATACAACATCATTTAGTGATCAACCAACATCCCGGCAGTCTTTGTCCTTGGAGAGAGTTGGGGGTTTGGAGACTTCCGGAACAGGCTCCAAAAATGCATAGGCCATAGGCAGTTAGGACAAAGAAACAACTACACAAACACTTACACTACAATCAGAATTGCCATGACATAGTCCGGCTGCCACGGATTCCATGACTTGAGAATATCTAAATGTTGAATTGGTGCAAAAATATTCCACCTGGCTTTTATATTTATAGCAAATAAAAAAGATGGCCGACGGCTGTGACAAACCAGTATTTACTTGCTTTCATATTTTGGGTTTTAAGAGTGACTCCAGAGCGTGTGAATTAATCTCCTGGTGAATTCAAGCGGAACGCCGCTGCTGCATCGCTGAGGATCAGGAACGCCGGGTCAGGAGAGACAATAAATCTCTTTTTTCTTTCTGCACTCGGTTAGTATTCTGTCGGCGGGCTAGAAATTGCCGATCTATCTGCTCCGTATCTACGTGCTGCGGATGGCTGATTGTTCTTCACTTTGCACCAACTTCTCTTATTTTAAACCTCTCTCATGTCTTCATTGCACATCCGAATGTATTGGTTCAATCTAGTCTTAGACTTACCGTAGATTGGTCACATCTAGTCTTAGATTTCAAGTAGATTGGTCAGATCTAAGGTTTATACTTAGGTTGGTCAAATCTAGTCTTAGATTTAAAGTGGATTGGTCAGATCTAAGACTTAGACTGGTCAGATCTAGTCTTAGATTTAAAGTAGATTGGTCAGATCTAAGGTTTATACTTAGGTTGGTCAGATCTAAGACTTAGACTTAGATTGGTCAAATCTAGTCTTAGATTTCAAGTGGATTGGTCAGATCTAAGACTTAGACTGGTCAGATCTAGTCTTAGATTTTAAGTAGATTGGTCAGATCTAAGGTTTATACTTAGGTTGGTCAGATCTAAGATTTAGACTTAGATTGGTCAAATCTAGTCTTAGATTTCAAGTGGATTGGTCAGATCTAAGACTTAGACTGGTCAGATCTAGTCTTAGATTTTAAGTAGATTGGTCAGATCTAAGGTTTATACTTAGGTTGGTCAGATCTAAAATTTAGACTTAGATTGGTCAAATCTAGTCTTAGATTTCAAGTGGATTGTTCAGATCTAAGACTTAGACTGGTCAGATCTAGTCTTAGATTTTAAGTAGATTGGTCAGATCTAAGGTTTATACTTAGGTTGGTCAGATCTAAGATTTAGATTTAGATTGGTCAAATCTAGTCTTAGATTTCAAGTGGATTGGTCAGATCTAAGACTTAGACTGGTCAGATCTAGTCTTAGATTTTAAGTAGATTGGTCAGATCTAAGGTTTATACTTAGGTTGGTCAGATCTAAGATTTAGACTTAGATTGGTCAAATCTAGTCTTAGATTTCAAGTGGATTGGTCAGATCTAACACTTAGACTGGTCAGATCTAGTCTTAGATTTTAAGTAGATTGGTCAGATCTAAGGTTTATACTTGGGTTGGTCAGATCTAAGACTTAGTCTTAGATTGGTCAAATCTAGTCTTAGATTTCAAGTGGATTGGTCAGATCTAAGACTTAGACTGGTCAGATCTAGTCTTAGATTTTAAGTAGATTGGTCAGATCTAAGGTTTATACTTAGGTTGGTCAGAACAAAGATTTAGACTTAGATTGGTCAAATCTAGTCTTAGATTTCAAGTGGATTGTTCAGATCTAAGACTTAGACTGGTCAGATCTAGTCTTAGATTTTAAGTAGATTGGTCAGATCTAAGGTTTATACTTAGGTTGGTCAGATCTAAGATTTAGATTCAGATTGGTCAAATCTAGTCTTAGATTTCAAGTGGATTGGTCAGATCTAAGACTTAGACTGGTCAGATCTAGTCTTAGATTTTAAGTAGATTGGTCAGATCTAAGGTTTATACTTAGGTTGGTCAGATCTAAGATGTAATCTTGGATTGGTCAAATCTAGTCTTAGATTTAAAGTGGATTGGTCAGATCTAAGACTTTGACTGGTCAGATCAGATCTACTAGTCTTAGATTTTAAGTAGATTGGTCAGATCTAAGGTTTATACTTGGGTTGGTCAGTTCTAAGACTTAGTCTTAGATTGGTCAAATCTAGTCTTAGATTTCAAGTGGATTGGTCAGATCTAAGACTTAGACTGGTCAGATCGAGTCTTAGATTTTAAGTAGATTGGTCAGATCTAAGGTTTATACTTAGGTTGGTCAGATCTAAGATGTAGTCTTAGATTGGTCAAATCTAGTCTTAGATTTCAAGTGGATTGGTCAGATGTTGTTGTTGTTGCGCCCTGAAAAGTGTTAATACTGTAAATATTGTACGTGTTACACACCAGCTGTTTACTTATAACATCCATCTTAGTTGTAGTTTCATTAACATATGCGGAGGTGTTTAAATCGCCATATAAAATCGCTAATGCTAATCAGTAGCATGTCATTAGCAAATCCAATGTTTATTAGCATCAAGCTAGCGCATTTATGGAAGAGTGGAGCCCTACCTTATTTTACATTGGAGCGTTTGAGTCACTTTTGGAAGAGAACATTTGCAACATTACCTAGAGGTGGTTCGGCTAAGTCCGCTCTCAGTGCTGCTGGAGTGATCGCCAAGTGCGATTACCGCATGAGACGTCGGGTACATTTTATGAGAATTGGTCCCCAATAGGAGTGGAGGGATTCGGTCTGTACTGGATTTGGTATCCATCTCTGCATGAGTCATGGCCAAATGTGCCAATCTGACGATGATTTAATAGGAGGTTCCACCGAGAGTAAAAATCAAGTTCATTTGGTTTTATAAAAATGCCAAGAAAAATCAACCTGTTTATTGGTGACGTGCGATACCACTGATCTACTTTCCGAGCCGATACCAAGTCAAATTCAGGCTGGTTGTCATGACCTGTAGACATTCTTTGGCTAGTTTTTGGGTGTTTTTCCCTTGTTTTTGGCTTCACTTCCTGTCTGGCGCTCTTATTTTGGTTTGGCTTCCTGTTTTGGTTGTATTCTGTTTCCAGGAGCTTAACTCTCTTTCTGAGAGCTTCCCTTGTTACCTGCGGCTTGTTTGCATTAATGATCTCACCTGGTTATTGAAGGTTATTTGAAGTAGTCTGCCTTCTTTGTTGGTTGGGGGGATCATTCTGTTAGGAATGATCTTCTTAGTGGAGGTTTTGGTCGCAAAAGACAGAAGACAGCCGGCGGCTTCCAGGTGGAGGAGTGTTTAATGTCCAAAAATCCAAAAACCAAGGTAAGAGTGCAACAGGATATGCACAAAACAAGCAACGCGTGAAAAAACAAGCGCTCAGAAAGAGAGTAAAGATACTGAAAACAGGAAGTGGAACCAAAAAAGAAGCACAAAACAGGAAGTGAAGCCAAAAAAAAAAAAAAGGAAAAACACCCAAAAAGTAAACAAAAAATGGCCTGACCTACAGGTCGTAACCCTGGTTTTGGCAATATCGATCTAAAACCGATACTTTGTGCAAATATACCTAACTTGTCTGCTTAAAGGTATAAAGTTGTGTATTTTCAAATATTAACATATCTATCTAAAGAAAACAACAGTGGAAATGTAGGGGAAAAAAAGAGCAAAACATTGCAATTTAATGACAAAAAGCTGCAAATTTTCTACAAATAATAATATAGTCAGTCAACTATAACATTAAGTTTTGTCTTTAAACATGTATAATGTCTCTTTTTAGTATTTAAAAAAATAAAAAAATAAAAAATAAAAATGGCCCTTATATATGCTTGACTTTTCAGAAAAAGTTTAGACACCTCTGATTTAAAGTATTAGGGGAAAAAACAGGAAATATCCACAAAGTTTAGTTATTTAATTACAAAATAAAATAATGCTAACTTATGAATTACATTGAAAAATGACAACAACAATAGTAAACACTTAAATGCGTAACTGAAGATTAATATTTATGTAAACAATTGTTTTATTAATATTTTTATTTTATTTTTACAGGGTAAAAAAAGCAACAGTAAAATTGAAAAAAAGAAAGCAAAAAATGGATATGTAATGAGAAAAAGCTGAAATATTCGAACAAATGATTAATAATAATACACTTAGTCACCTAGAGCTGACACCATATCTGTTATTAGCTTTTTTTTAAATAAAAAAAACATCAAAATGACCCTTGGTGGAAACATTTTAGACACCCCCTGAACTAAAGTATTAGAAAATAAACATAAAAATATACTTACAATATCCACAAAGTTTAATTATTTAATTACAAAATAAAATAATACTAACTTCTGAATTATATTGAAAAATTACAACAACAATAGTAAACACTTAAATGTGTAACTGAACATTAATATTTATGTACACAATTGTATTATTAATATTTTTATTTTATTCTTACAGGGTAAAAAAAACAACAGTAAAATTGAAAAAAAAAGCAAAAAAATGGATATGTTATGAGAAAAAGCTGAAATGTTCGAACAAATGATTAATAATAATACACTTAGTCACCTAGAGCTGACACCATATCTTTTATTAGCTTTTTTTAAATAAAAAAAACATCAAAATGACCCTTGGTGGAAAAACTTTAGACACCCCTGAACTAAAGTATTAGAAAATAAACATAAAAATATACATTACAATATCCACAAAGTTTAGTTATTTAATTGCAAAATAAAATAATGCTAACTTATGAATTATTTTGAAAAATTACAACAACAATAGTAAACACTTAAATGCGTAACTGAACATTAATATTTATGTACACAATTGTATTATTAATGTTTTTATTTGATTTTTACAGGGTAAAAAAACCAGGAAAAAATAAAAAAAAGAGCAAAAAAATTGGTATGTAATGATAAAAAGCTGAAATGTTTGAACAAATAATTAATAATAATACACTTAGTCACCTAGAGCTGACACCATATCTGTTATTAGCTTTTTTTTAAATAAAAAATATATCAAAATGGCCCTTATATATACTTGACTTTTCAGTATGCAGCCCTTGGTGGGAAAAATTTAGACACCCCTGAAGTAAAGTATTAGAAAATAAACATAAAATATACATACAATATCCACAAAGTTTAGTTATTTAATTACAAAATAAAATAATACTAACTTATGAATTATATTGAAAAATTACAAAAACAATAGTAAACACTTAAATGTGTAACTGAACATTAATATTTATGTACACAATTGTATTATTAATATTTTTATTTTATTCTTACAGGGGAAAAAACAACAGTAAAATTGGGGAAAAAAAGCAAAAAAATGGATATGTAATGAGAAAAAGCTGAAATGTTCGAACAAATGATTAATAATAATACACTTAGTCACCTAGAGCTGACACCATATCTGTTATTAGCTTTTTTTAAATAAAAAAAACATCAAAATGACCCTTGGTGGAAAAAGTTTAGACACCCCTGAACTAAAGTATTAGAAAATAAACATAAAAATATACTTACAATATCCACAAAGTTTAATTATTTAATTACAAAATAAAATAATACTAACTTCTGAATTATATTGAAAAATTACAACAACAATAGTAAACACTTAAATGTGTAACTGAACATTAATATTTATGTACACAATTGTATTATTAATATTTTTATTTTATTCTTACAGGGTAAAAAAAACAGGGGAAAAAAAAAAAAAGAGCAAAAAAATGGGTATGTAATGAGAAAAAGCTGAAATGTTTGAACAAATAATTATTAATAATACACTTAGTCACCTAGAGCTGACACCATATCTGCTATTAGCTTTTTTTAAATTAAAAAAACATCAAAATGACCCTTGGTGGAAAAACTTTAGACACCCCTGAACTAAAGTATTAGAAAATAAACATAAAAATATACATACAATATCAACAAAGTTTAGTTATTTAATTACCAAATAAAATAATGCTAACTTATGAATTATATTGAAAAATTACAACAACAATAGTAAACACTTAAATGCGTAACTGAACATTAATATGTGTGTACACAATTGTATTATTAATATTTTTATTTTATTTTTACAGGGTAAAAAAAACAGGAAAAAAATAAATTAAAAAAGAGCAAAAAAATGGGTATGAAATGAGAAAAAGATGAAATGTTTGAACAAATAATTAATAATAGTGCACGTAGTCACCTAGAGCTGACACCATATCTGTTATGAGCATTTTTTAAAATCAAAAATATATCAAAATGGCCCTTATATATACTTGACTTTTCAGTATGCAGCTCTTGGTGGAAAAAGTTTAGACACCCCTGAACTAAAGTATTAGAAAATAAACATAAAATATACATTACAATATCCACAAAGTTTAGTTATTTAATTACAAAATAAAATAATACTAACTTATGAATTCTATTGAAAAATTACAACAACAATAGTAAACACTTAAATGTGTAACTGAACATTAATATTTATGTACACAATTGTATTATTAATATTTTTATTTTATTTTTACAGGGTGAAAAAACAACAGTAAAAATAAAAAAATAAAAAAGAAGAGCAAAACAATTGATATGTAATGAGAAAAAGCTGAAATGTTCGAACAAATGATTAATAATAATACACTTAGTTACCTAGAGCTGACACCATATCTGTTATTAGCTTTTTTTAAATTAAAAAAACATCAAAATGACCCTTGGTGGAAAAAGTTTGGACACCCCTGAACTAAAGTGTCCAAAGTATCGATATCTTGATTTGAGGGTCGATATTAGAGCATAAAGATCTGGCGTTGGTGTTATGGATCCACACATGGCTTTATGTCGGCGCTGCTCGGTCCGTCTGAGTGAGGCGGACACACACACAGTAATCCACGTAAGTGAAAGTGAAACCAAGCATGTCTTGCACGTTGACTGTAATCGGGGTCGGGTCACGCTCATAATAACGCCAACCAGACACAGAACGCTTCCTTCCTAACGGCCGCCACCCGCTCGGCAGTCATTTGGCGAGCTAAATTGATGCTCCTGCACGCCGCCGCCCCGCCGTCTTTGCGTCTAACGATGCACGCCGCCTCTAATTGAGGCCCCCTGTTCGCCACCAACACTGGCGTTCATTACGGGGTCGTTTTGTCCTTCCGCGGACACCACGCGCCGAGAGATCATTTGCGCGGCAGTTTTCTCACGCCTCCCCGCTTCACGGCCATTAGGCCCAGACAAATGTCTTGTAGCTGCTGCACCGATGCAATCAGAGGACGTGGAACACCTGATCCATCCTCTCCTCACAATTACTTCCATCGCATCAAACACAAGCTTTGACTCCATTCCTCCTTAGACGCAGCACGCACACACACACACACACACACACACACACACACACACACACACACACACACACACACACACACACACACACACACACACACTGGTTATCATTTGGAATGGGGATCAAGTTTTTGATCATCACTTGTGGGGACAAGGAGAAAAATATATGAGTTTTAACTAAGGATGGAAACTAGGGATGTCCGATAATGGCTTTTTGCCGATATCCGATATGCCGATATTGTCCAACTTTTTAATTACCGATACCGATATCAACAGATATATGCAGTTGTGGAATTAACACATTATTATGCCTAATTTGGACAACCAGGTATGGTGAAGATAAGGTACTTTAAAAAAAAAATGAATCAAATAAAATAAGATAAATAAATTAAAAACATTTTCTTGAATAAAAAAGAAAGTAAAACAATATAAAAACAGTTACATAGAAACTAGTAATGAATGAAAATGAGTAAAATGAAGTGTTAAAGGTTAGTACTATTAGTGGACCACCAATCATGTGTGCTTACGGACTGTATCCCTTGCAGACTGTATTGATATATATTGATATATAATGTAGGAAGCAGAATATTAATAACAGAAAGAAACAACCCTTTTGTGTGAATGAGTGTGAATGGGGGAGGGAGGTTTTTTGGGTTGGTGCACTAATTGTAAGTGTATCTTGTGTTTTTTATGTTGATTTAATTAAAAAAAAAAAAAAAAAAAAAAACGATACTGATAATAAAAAAAACCGACACTGATAATTTCCGATATTACATTTTAACGCATTTATCGGCCAATAATATCGGCAGACCGATATTATCGGACATCTCTAATGGAAACCATACAGAATCACAGTACTATTAACGGCCTACTGAAATTATTTTTTTTAATTTAAACGGGGATAGCAGATCCATTCTATGTGTCATACTTGATCATTTCGCGATATTGCCATATTTTTGCTGGAAGGATTTAGTAGAGAACATCGACGATAAAGTTCGCAACTTTTGCTCATTGATAAAAAAAAAAGCCTTGCCTGTACCGGAAGTAGCGTGACGTCACAGGTTGAAAGGCTCCTCACATTTCCCCATTGTTTACACCAGCAGCGAGAGAGATTCGGACCGAGAAAGCGACGATTACCCCATTAATTTGAGTGAGGATGAAAGATTCGTGGATGAGGTACGTGAGAGTGAAGGACTAGATTGTAGTGCAGGACGTATCTTTTTTCGCTCTGACCGTAACTTAGGTACAAGCTGGCTCATTGGATTCCACACTCTCTCCTTTTTCTATTGTGGATCACGGATTTGTATTTCAAACCACCTCGGATACTATATCCTCTTGAAAATGAGAGTCGAGAACGCGAAATGGACATTCACAGTGACTTTTATCTCCACGACAATACATCGGCGAAGCACTTTAGCTACGGAGCTAACGGGATAGCATCGGGCTCAAATGCAGATAGAAACAAAAGAAATAAATCCCTGACTGGAAGGATAGACAGAAAATCAACAATACTATTAAACCGTGGACATGTAACTACACGGTTAATAATTTCCAGTCTGGCGAAGGTTAACAATGCTGTTGCTAACGACGCCATTGAAGCTAACTTAGCAACGGGACCTCACACAGCTATGCTAAAAACATTAGCTCTCCACCTACGCCAGCCCTCATCTGCTCATCAACACCCGTGCTCAACTGCGTTCCAGCGATCGACGGAAGGACGAAGGAATTCATCCGATCATCCGTGCGGTCGGCGGCTAGCGTCGGCTAGCGCGTCTGCTATCCAAGTCAAAGTCCTCCTGGTTGTGTTGCTGCAGCCAGCTGCTAATACACCGATCCCACCTACAATTTTCTTCTTTGCAGTCTTCATTGTTCATTAAACAAATTGCAAAAGATTCACCAACACAGATGTCCAGAATACTGTGGAATTTTGAGATGTAAACAGAGCTTTTTGTATTGGATTCAATGGTGTCCCAATACTTCCGTTTAACCATTGACGTCACGCGCATACGTCATCATACATAGACGTTTTCAAGCGGAAGTTTAGCGGGAAATTTAAAATGTCACTTTATAAGTTAACCCGGCCGTATTGGCATGTGTTGCAATGTTAAGATTTCATCATTGATATATAAACTATCAGACTGCGTGGTCGGTAGTAGTGGCTTTCAGTAGGCCTTTAAATATCAGGATAACAAATGTTTCACTTTTCAAGAAAATGTATTTTCTCTTTTACCAATATTTGAAACACGTAAACAAAGTAACCCAAATGTCCCTGTTGTGGGATCAATAAAGAATGATCTTATCTTACCTTAAACCACAGAAATAAAATGCAAACTCATTTAAACTTGTATTTTTACTTTTTATTTTTAACATCATTGAACATAAAGAACATAAAAAACTGTTCTACTTAACCAGACTTGCTGATTATCTCTTAATCTACTATTTTAGTATTTTAAAAATCACATAGGCATCTTCAGAATGGATCTGACTATCATTTAAAAAGGTTTCCCTTTAGGGCAGTGGTCCCCAACCTTTTTGTAGCTGCGGACCGGTCAAAGCTTGAAAATGTGTCCCACGGACCGGTGGGGGGAGGGGGGGGGGGTGTATTTAAAAAATAAAATATATATATATATATATTTTTTTTTTTTTTTACATAAATGAATACAATAATGTGTGCTTACGGACTGTATCCCTGCAGGCTGTATTGATCTATATTGATATAGAATGTATATATTGTGTTTTTTATGTTGATTTCATTAAAAAAAAAAAAAAAAAAAAAAAAAAAAAAAATTTAATTCTTGTGCAGTCCGCGGACCGGTACCGGGCCGTGGCCCGGTGGTTGGGGACCACTGCTTTAGGGGACCTGTTTTCTTGTCCCCATACCTAAAGGTGACTGTGTAAACACGGCGATGTCTCCATTAAGTAAGCATTGCCAGAAAACACACACACACGCACACACACACACACACACACACAAACACACACACATTTTGTATTTCTTACCTTCTTGAGACCTGAGAAAAATGCCTCCCTCTTTAGGACCAGCCTTTCTAGATATATAAAGATGTGTATTTACAACATTAATAATATATACATACTATGCACATATAAAAAAGCTTGTTGTGAAAATTGAGTTGGAATTTCACAAGAAAAAGGTCACAATTTCACAAGAAAAACTTGGAATTTTGGCAGTATTATAATAAAAGTCGTCATTTTACTCAACGCAAGTCAAAATTTTACAAGAAAAACGGAACATTTGTGCAATATTATGATAAAAGTTGGAATTTTACTCAATAACAGTCGCAATTTTACAAGAAAAGCTTAACATTTTGGCAACTTTATGAAAAGAGTCATAATTTTACTCGACAAAAGTCACAATTTTATAAGAAAACTTAAAATTTTGGCAATATTATAATCCATCCATCCATCTATTTTCTACCGCTCATTCCCTTTGGGGTCACGGGGGCAATATTATAATAATAATCAGAATTTTACTTAGCAAAAATGATGACAAAAGTAATACTTGTAGTCAAAAAATGTCACTATTTTACAAGAACAACAAAAAAATTACCCAACGCAATTCACAATTTTACAAGAAAAAACTGAACATTTGTGCAATATCATGATAAAAGTTGGAATTTTTACTCGACAAAAGTCACAATTTTATAAAAACACTTTAAAATGTTGGCAATATTATAGTAATCATCGGAATTTTACTCCAAAAAATGTCACTGTTTTACAAGAACAACAAAAAAATTACTCAACGCAATTCACAATTTTACAAGAAAAACTGAACATTTGTGCAATATCATGATAAAAGTTGGAATTTTTACTCGACAAAAGTCACAATTTTATAAAAAGCACTTTAAAATGTTGGCAATATTATAGCAATCATCGGGATTTTACTCCAAAAAATGTCACTGTTTTACAACAACAACAAAAAAATTACTCAACGCAATTCACAATTTTACAAGAAAAAACTGAACATTTGTGCAATATCATGATAAAAGTTGGAATTTTTACTCGACAAAAGTCACAATTTTATAAAAACACTTTAAAATGTTGGCAATATTATAGCAATCATCGGGATTTTACTCCAAAAAATGTCACTGTTTTACAAGAACAACAAAAAAATTACTCAATGCAATTCACAATTTTACAAGAAAAACTGAACATTTGTGCAATATCATGATAAAAGTTGGAATTTTTACTCGACAAAAGTCACAATTTTATAAAAGCACTTTAATATGTTGGCAATATTATAGCAATCATCAGGATTTTACTCCAAAAAATGTCACTGTTTTACAAGAACAACAAAAAAATGACTCAACGCAATTCACAATTTTACAAGAAAAGCTGAACATTTGTGCAATATCATGATAAAAGTTGGAATTTTTACTCGACAAAAGTCACAATTTTATAAAAACACTTTAAAATGTTGGCAATATTATAGTAATCATCGGGATTTTACTCCAAAAAATGTCACTGTTTTACAAGAACAACTGAACATTTGTGCAATATTATGATAAAAGTTGGAATTTTACTCAATAACAGTCGCAATTTTACAAGAAAAGCTTAACATTTTGGCAACTTTATGAAAAGAGTCGTAATTTTACTCGACAAAAGTCACAATTTTATAAGAAAACTTAAAATTTTGGCAATATTATAATAATAATCTGAATTTTACTTAGCAAAAATGATGACAAAAGTCATACTTGTAGTCAAAAAAATGTCACTATTTTACAAAAACAACAAAAAAATTACTCAACGCAATTCACAATTTTACAAGAAAAACTGAACATTTGTGCAATATCATGATAAAAGTTGGAATTTTTACTCGACAAAAGTCACAATTTTATAAAAGCACTTTAAAATGTTGGCAATATTATAGCAATCATCTGGATTTTACTCCAAAAAATTTCACTGTTTTACAAGAACAACAAAAAAATTACTCAACGCAAAACACAATTTTACAAGAAAAACTGAACATTTGTGCAATATCATGATAAAAGTTGGAATTTTTACTCGACAAAAGTCACAATTTTATAAAAGCACTTTAAAATGTTGGCAATATTATAGCAATCATCGGGATTTTACTCCAAAAAATGTCACTGTTTTACAAGAACAACAAAAAAATTACTCAACGCAATTCACAATTTTACAAGAAAAACTGAACATTTGTGCAATATCATGATAAAAGTTGGAATTTTTACTCGACAAAAGTCACAATTTTATAAAAACACTTTGAAATGTTGGCAATATTATAGCAATCATCGGGATTTTACTCCAAAAAATGTCACTGTTTTACAAGAACAACAAAAAAATTGGCAAAGTTGCGATAAAAGTCAGAAGTTTGTATGACAAATGTCGCCATTTTGCAGTAAAAAGTAATACATTTACATTTAAAAAAGTAACAATTTTACAAGAAAATATTGCGATATTACAGAAACAGAAAGAATATGAGACATTGTTCCCAATTTTATTTAAAAAAAAAAAAAGTCGACACATTGTGAAAAAAAGACTGCTTTTAGTTAATTTTTTATTTATTTAATTTTTTGTTTGTAATTGTTTATTTAATCTTCTTTATTTACTTCAAGTTATTACAGTATGTCTCTATGTACATATTTATTTAATTTGTTTTATTAATTTTGGCCAAAGGGGGCGCATTTCAATTTCTTACACACACTTGTTATTTCATATGTTGACCAGAGGGGGAGCACTTTTTAAAAGCGACACACAGTCAGTTTGAGAAATCCCTCCTTTTTGGGACCACCCTCATTTTGATAGATGTCACCACCAGGGGGTACAAATGAGATCTCTATTTTTTATTTTTTTTTGTAATGTGCTTAAGGCCGATGACAAAGGAGTCAGGGACCACAGATGGCCCCTGTGCCGCACTTTGGGCAACCCAGCTGTAGAAGCTAACTGCTAATGGCCACTATACTCTTAGTAGCGTAGTGTATTTGTTCATCCTATGGTCACATCGGATGGTCACATTTTTCGGGGATGAATAGGGAAGTCCTTCTTTAGCTGCTGTCTTGTTTTATCATATATTGCTGCCTTTGCACCTGTCAATGTTTACTTTTGTATGCACATGAATACAACAAAAAATCCTGACTTTGGAGCAATGTTCACAGACTCTAGTATTTGGCTCTCTATTAGATGCAAAGGTTTTCCGTTTTGGGACCATGATTTCGGTCCTAACTCGTTCACCGGTCCTCATATGGACGCTACTTTTCCTTGTTGATGTCTCAAGAAGGGCAGAAATACAAGAACACACACACACACACACACACACACACACACACACACACACACACACACATCCCTTCAGAGTCACTCTGACACCTCATTTATCACCTGGGCTATTTTTAACTCGTTAATTAGCTGCAAACATCCCATAACCACGCTAACAAGCAGTGCATGTCGAGGAGGAACAAAGCGCTACTTTGTCTGAAAAGTCAAAGACAACATCCGCAATCTCACAGAAATGCAAGATTTTTTTCATTTTTTTTTTACGTTATGTGCGTTTTGGCAAGAAAGTTCCCGCGAATATTACTTACGATGTTCAGAACTGCGTTCATTTTGACAGCTATTTTTAAACTTAGTTTTGTGGTCTTTTTTGACGAAAATATATCTTAGTTTTAGTCTAAATCAGGGTTCACCAACCTTTTTGAAACCAAGAGCTACTTCCTGGGTACTGATTAATGCAAAGGGCTACCAGTTTGATACACACTTAAATAAATTGCCAGAAATAGCCAATTTGCTCAATTTACCTTTAACTCTATGTTATTATTAATAATTATTATATTTACACTTAATTGAACGGTTTAAAAGAGGAGAAAACATAAAAAAATGACAATTAAATTTTGAAACATAGTTTATCTTCAATTTCGACTCTTTAAAATTCAAAATTCAACCGTATAAAAGAAGAGAAAAACTTAAAAAAAGAATTTATGGAACATCATTAGTAATTTTTCCTGATTAAGATTAATTTTAGAATTTTGATGACATGTTTTAAATAGGTTAAAATCCAATCTGCACTTTGTTAGAATATATAACAAATTGGACCAAGCTATATTTCTAACAAAGACAAATCATTGTTTCTTCTAGATTTTCCAGAACAAAAATTTTAAAAGAAATTCAAAAGACTTTGAAATAAGATTTAAATTTGATACTACAGATTTTCTAGATTTGCCAGAATAATTTTTTGGAATTTTAATCCCAATAAGTTTGAAGAAATATTTCACAAATATTCTTCGTCGAAAAAACAGAAGCTAAAATGAAGAATTAAATTAAAATGTATTTATTATTCTTTACAATAAAAAAAAAAAAAATTTACTTGAACATTGATTTAAATTGTCAGGAAAGAAGAGGAAGGAATTTAAAAGGTAAAAAGGTATATGTGTTTAAAAATCCTAAAATCATTTTTAAGGTTGTATTTTTTCTCTAAAATTGTCTTTCTGAAAGTTATAAGAAGCAAAGTAAAAAAAATTAATGAATTTAAACAAGTGAAGACCAAGTCTTTAAAATATTTTCTTGGATTTTCAAATTCTATCTGAGTTTTGTCTCTCTTAGAATTAAAAATGTCGGGCAAAGTGAGACCAGCTTGCTAGTAAATAAATACAATTTAAAAAATAGAGGCAGCTCACTGGTAAGTGCTGCTATTTGAGCTATTTTTAGAACAGGCCAGCGGGCTACTCATCTGGTCCTTACGGGCTACCTGGTGCCCGCGGGCACCGCGTTGGTGACCCCTGGTCTAAATGAAGTCAGTTTTAGTCGACTAAAATCACAGTAAGTTTTGTCGACTAAAATAGGAAGAATAGCGGACGGCACGTCTTTGAAGTTGTCTTGAAAGACATGTGAGATATGGAGAGGTCTGTATATTGCCCATTCATTTTCAATGGATTACTGGTAATTACGGGTAATCAGGGAATTTTAGGGAATGGGGAAACATGCTGGCTTGAATGTCCAAGGTGAGTGGAGTGTGTGGATGTTGGAACATGCCTTCTCATGCCTTGTAAGGTAACATTACAGCAGGGGTCACCAACGCGGTGCCCGCGGGCACCAGGTAGCCCGTAAGGACCAGATGAGTAGCCCGCTGGCCTGTTCTAAAAATAGCTCAAATAGCAGCACTTACCAGTGAGCTGCCTCTATTTTTTAAATTTTATTTGTTTACTAGCAAGCTGGTCTCGCTTTGCTCGACATTTTTAATTCTAAGAGAGACAAAACTCAAATAGAATTTGAAAATCCAAGAAAATATTTTAAAGACTTGGTCTTCACTTGTTTAAATAAATTCATTATTTTTTTTACTTTGCTTCTTATAACTTTCAGAAAGACAATTTTAGAGAAAAAATACAACCTTAAAAATGATCTTAGGATTTTTAAACACATATACCTTTTTACCTTTTAAATTCCTTCCTCTTTTTTCCTGACAATTTAAATCAATGTTCAAGTAAATTTATTTTTTTTATTGTAAAGAATAATAAATACATTTTAATTTAATTCTTCATTTTAGCTTCTGTTTTTTCGACGAAGAATATTTGTGAAATATTTCTTCAAACTTATTATGATTAAAATTCAAAAAAATTATTCTGGCAAATCTAGAAAATCTGTAGAATCAAATATAAATCTTATTTCAAAGTCTTTTGAATTTCTTTTAAAATTTTTGTTCTGGAAAATCTAGAAGAAATAATGATTTGTCTTTGTTAGAAATATAGCTTGGTCTAATTTGTTATATATTCTAACAAAGTGTAGATTGGATTTTAACCTATTTAAAACATGTCATCAAAATTCTAAAATTAATCTTAATCAGGAAAAATTACTAATGATGTTCCATAAAAAGATTCGAATTAGCTAGTTTTTCTCCTTTTTTTCGGTTGAATTTTGAATTTTAAAGAGTCGAAATTGAAAATAAACTGTTTCAAAATTTAATTGTCATTTTTTTCGTGTTTTCTCCTCTTTTAAACCGTTCAATTAAGTGTAAATATCATTAATTATTAATAATAACATAGAGTTAAAGGTGAATTGAGCAAATTGGCTATTTCTGGCAATTTATTTAAGTGTTTATCAAACTGGTAGCCCTTCGCATTAATCACTACCCAAGAAGTAGCTCTTGCTTTCAAAAAGGTTGGTGACCCCTGATTTACAGCATATATATGAATACATTTGCATAACTTATGTATATATTGACTGTATTGTTTGTCTTTTTAGTTTCACCCTTTTGAATGCCAATAAAGCTGCTGACAGCGCCAGGCCCGGCCCTAACCAATCTGGCGCCCTAGGCAAGATTTTAGGTGGCGCCCCCCCACATCGGCAGTGAAGTGTATATACTCACAAGAAACCGAATAGCTTTGTCTTTGACCTTTTTTTTTTACTTAAAGAAAGCAAATTAACAATCAGAATAGTTAACAAGATAAAAAAAAATATGGATAAATAAATGAATACAAAAAATAAAAAATGAATATATGAAATACAATATTTTTTACATGCATAAACACAAAATAAAAAGTGTCAACAAGTTGCATAAAATAAATTAAAAGTACAATATAAATAAGGCACTGCACAAAACAAGATATCAAACCAGTATGACTTTAACAAGTATATTACAAAAAAAGGGGATCCTACAGAGTTCTCTATTTGTGCTTTTTAATATTGCATTAACTAGAATGACTTACAAATGACTGTACACCAGGGAGTACTGTAATTACCTAACGTTACATTATTATTTTCCATAACAATTTAGCCCCCTCCACAATATTAACCCGACGTTAAAACAGAACTAGCTATTTATTGATTAGCAATTGCCGAATCATGTAACATTAGCTTGAAAGCCAGGTTACTATCACATTCTGTAACAGACAAATAATTTCATGTAGGCTAACGTTACCTACCTGCTACCTCCTGTCTTTTTCTCGTTTCTCCTCTTCTTTTCTCTTTTTTCTTCCCTGGGCACCTCACAGTTTTGGCCGTTTTGACATCTTGTGTTGCTTTTTTTATGTGGTGACGTCCAAAAAGAGTCATGATATGGGAAGGGAGGGGGCGCACCATGCCGGGGGAAGGGGGGGCGTAATGTTGTAACAAATAATATTTCTATTAAATAGGCTTTACTTTGCATTTTAATTAACGTGGGATTATTTTATGTATTTAGAAATAATAGTACCAACTTTTTTTTTTCTTTTTTTTTTCCTCCAACATTTGTGGCACTGGCGTGGCGCCCCCTGATGGACGGCGCCCTTAGCATTTGCCTATACGGCCTATGCCACGGTGCCGGCCCTGGACAGCGCTCATCCTCTCCAGAGTGGTGACGTAAGAAAGGTGTTAAACATCACACATGCACAATTCATTTCCCATAAAAATAGGTTACACAAATATCTGTATTTTTGTTACGTTGTTCAAATATATTGTATATATTTCTATATTGGTGAGAAACTCCAAGAACCAGGAAGTGGTTTTACCCATATAAAGTTAAAGTTAAAGTACCAATGATTGTCACACACACACACACCAGGTGTGGCGAAATTATTCTCTGACCCATCACCCTTGATCACCCCCTGGGAGGTGAGGGGAGCAGTGAGCAGCATTAGTGGCCACGCCCAGGAATCATTTTTGAAGATTCAACCCCCAATTCCAACCCTTGATGCTGAGTGCCAAGCAGCATACTTGCCAATAGGGATGTCCGATAATGTCTTTTTGCCGATATCCGATATTCCGATATTGTCCAACTCTTTAATTACCAATACCGATATCAACCGATACCGATATCAACCGATATATGCAGTCGTGAAATTAACACATTATTATGCCTAATTTGGACAACCAGGTATGGTGAAGATAAGGTACTTTTTTAAAAAATTAAATAAAATAAGATAAATAAATTAAAAACATTTTCTTGAATAAAAAAGAAAGTAAAACAATATAAAAACAGTTACATAGAAACTAGTAATTAATAAAAATGAGTCAAATTAACTGTTAAAGGTTAGTACTATTAGTGGAGCAGCAGCACGCACAATCATGTGTGCTTACGGACTGTATCCCTTGCAGACTGTATTGATATATATTGATATATAATGTAGGAAGCAGAATATTAATAACAGAAAGAAACAACCCTTTTGTGTGAATGAGTGTAAATGGGGGAGGGAGGTTTTTTGGGTTGGTGCACTAATTGTAAGTGTATCTTGTGTTTTTTATGTTGATTTAATAAAAAAAATAAAAAATAAAAATTTTTTTTTAAAAAAACGATACAGATAATAAAAAAACCGATACCGATAATTTACGATATTACATTTTAACGCATTTATCGGCCGATAATATCGGCAGGCCGATATATGTATTTTTTTTTTTAAATTATTGTTATTTTTTTATTTAAATTATTATTATTTTTTTAATTTTAAATTTTTATTTTTTTTATTTTTATTTTATTTTTTATTTTATTTTTTGTTTATTTTGTTTATTTTTTTTATTTTTTTTATTTTATCTATTTCATTTTTATTTTTAAGAAAAGTTTAACTATTCACCAGGAAATAAAGACATGAGTTTCTCTGGCAAAAGGCAAGTGAATAAATATGTATATTAATAATATATGTATTATGTTTGAACACTGTATGTTTATTTTCATGCATAATTGCCCTTAAAGCAGGTCAGCGTAACACTCGAGTAAATAAACTCACTTCGGACACACACTCACACACACACACACACACACACACACACACACACACACACACACACACACACACACACACACACACACACACACACACACACACACACACACATTATTGTATTTCTTACCTTCTTGAGACCTGAGAAAAATGCCTCCCTCTTTAGGACCAGCCTTTCTAGATATATAAAGATGTGTATTTACAACATTAATAATATATACATACTATGCAAATATAAAAAAGCTTGTTGTGAAAAATGAGTTGGAATTTCACAAGAAAAAGGTCACAATTTCACAAGAAAAACTTAGAATTTTGGCAGTATTATAATAAAAGTTGGAATTTTACTCAACGCAAGTCAAAATTTTACAAGAAAAACTGAACATTTGTGCAATATTATGATAAAAGTTGGAATTTTACAAGAAAAGCTTAACATTTTGGCAACTTTATGAAAAGAGTCGTAATTTTACTCGACAAAAGTCACAATTTTATAAGAAAACATACAATTTTGGCAATATTATAATAATAATCTGAATTTTACTTGGCAAAATGATGACAAAAGTCATACTTGTACTCAAAAAATGTCACTCTTTTACAAGAACAACAATAAAATTGGCCATATTGCGATAAAAGTCAGAATTTTATATGACAAATGTCACCATTTTGCATTAAAAAGTACTCATTTCACATAAAAAAGTAATAATTTTAGGAGAAAATATTGCAATATTACAGAAACAGAAAGAATATGAGAAATTGTTCCCAATTTTATATGAAAAAAGTCGACACATTGTGAGAAAAAGACTGCTCTTAGGTAATTTTTTTTTTTTTTGTAATTCTTTTTTAATTTTCATTATTTACTTCCAAGTTATTACAGTATGTCTCTATATACATATTTATTTTATTTTTATTTGTTGGCCAAAGGGGGCGTATTTCAATTTCTTACGCACACTTGTTATTTCATATGTTGACCAGAGGGGGAGCACGTTTAAAAGCAACAATGATAAAAATCCCTCCTTTTTGGGAGCACCCTCATTTTGATAGATGTCACCACAAATGAGACATTGTCTATTAGATGCAATGTTATTGATGTCATCACTTGTTCACACCTCCTCATATGGAAGATACTTTTCCTTCTTCATGTCTCTAGGTGGCTAGAAATACAAACACACACACACACACACACACACTAGGTTTTATGTGTATAAATGAGCGGTAGGCCAGCTGTCACTCACCGTCACACATCTACCATTTCCATTTAATCACAACAAGGCCACGCCTCTCCTACGTGTCATGTGACCTGCCATCTTGTCACTTCATGTCATGATTGAGCGACACGACGCCCCCAACACCCGCCACTCGCCTCCTGCGGCCTCCATGCTGACAGCCCGAGCGCCGCAATATTGCTGGCGGAGGCAGAAAGGGGCCTCTCTCGCCATGTGTCAGATGATTCACACTTACACACACACACACATTTACACTTACACACACACACACACACACACACACACACACACACACTTCTCTACGGCGTGGAATGGGGTGGGTGGTCCGTGGAGGATGAGGTGGGGCTGCTTGTTCTGACACTTCTGTTCATCTCATTAATCACTTCCAATATTAGAGCTGTGCTATTGCACTGACATCATCAACTGTGTGTGTGTGTGTGTGTGTTCTTCTTGAGACATGAAGAAGGAAAAGTACCTTCCATATGAGGAGGTGTGAACAAGTGATGACATAAATCAATAACATTGCATCTAATAGACAATGTCTCATTTGTGGTGACATCTATCAAAATGAGGGTGCTCCCAAAAAGGAGGGATTTTTATCATTGTTGCTTTTAAAAGTCCTCCCCCTCTGGTTAACATATGAAATAACAAGTGTGTGTAAGAAATTGAAATGCGCCCCCTTTGGCCAAAATTAATTTAAAAAAAATAAATAAATATGTATATAGAGACATACTGTAATAACGAAGTAAATAATGAGGATTAAAAAACAATTACAAACAAAAAATGTAATTAATAATAAAAATAACTAAAAGCAGTCTTTTTCTCACAATGTGTCAAATTTTTTCTTATAAAATTGGTAGCAATTTCTCATATTATTTCTGTTTCTGTAATATTGCAATATTTTCTCATAAAATTATTACTTTATGTAAAATTGTAACTTTTTAATGTAAAATTATAACTTTTTTATGTAAAACGATTACTTTTTAACGCAAAATGGTAAGATTTGTCGTATAAAATTCTGACTTTTAGCGCAATATTGCCAATTTTTTGGGTCGTTCTTGCAAAAATAGTCAAATTCTTTGAGTAAAATGATGACTTTTGTCATCATTTTGCCAAGCAAAATTCAGATTATTATTATAATATTGCCAACATTTTGAAGTTTTCTTATAAAATTGTGACTTTTGTCGAGTCAAATTAGGACTCTTTTCATAAAAGTGCCAAAATTTTAAGCTTTTGTCGTAAAATTGCGACTGTTATTGAGTAAAATTCCAACTTTTATCAAATTATTGCACAAATGTTCATTTTTTCTTGTATAATTTTGACTTGCGTTGAGTAAAATGACGACTTTTATTATAATACTGCCAACATTCTAAGTTTTTCTTGTGAAATTGTGACTTTTGTCTTGATAAATTCTAACTCATTTTTCACAACAAGCTTTGTTATATGTGCATAGTATGTATATATTATTAATGTTGTAAATACACATCTTTATATATCTAGAAAGGCTGGTCCTAAAGAGGGAGGCATTTTTCTCAGGTCTCAAGAAGGTGACAAATTCAAGAATGCGTGTGTGTGTGTGTGTGTGCGTGTGTGTGTGTGTGTGTGTGTGTGTGTGTGTCTGGTCAACATATGAAATAACAAGTGTGTGTAAGAAATTGAAATGCGCCCCCTTTGGCCAAAATTAATATACAAAAATATAATAAATATGTACATAGAGACATACTGTATTAACTTGAAGTAAATAATGAAGATTAAAAAAACAATGAAAAAGAAAAAATTCCCCCCCCCTCCAAAAAATGTAACTAAAAGCAGTCTTTTTCTCACAATGTGTCGACTTTTTTCTTATAAAATTGGGAACAATTTCTCATATTCTTTCTGTTTCTGTAATATTGCAATATATTCTCGTAAAATTATTACTTTATTTATGTAAAATTATAACTTTTTAATGCAAAATGGCGACATTTGTCATATAAAGGTCTGACTTTTATCACAATATTGCCCATTTTTTTGTTGTTCTTGTAAAATAGTGACATTTTTCAAGTAAAAATTATGACTTTAGTCATAATTTTGCCAAGTTCAATTCCGATTATTATTATAATATTGCCAACATTTTAAAGTTTTCTTATAAAATTGTGACTTTTGTCGATTAAAATGACGACTCTTTTCATAAAGTTGACAAAATTTTAAGCTTTTCTTGTAAAATTGCGACAGTTATTGAGTAAAATTCCAACTTTTATCATAATATTGCACAAATGTTCAGCTTTTCTTGTAAAATTTTGACTTTGTTGAGTAAAATTACAACCTTTATTAAAATTCTAAGTTTTTCTTGTGAAATTCCAACTTATTTTTCACAAGAAGTTTTTTTATATGTGCATAGTATGTATATATTATTAATGTTGTAAATACACATATTTATATATCTAGAAAGGCTGGTCCTAAAGAGGGAGGCATTTTTCTCAGGTCTCAAGAAGGTAAAAAATACAAGAATGTGTGTTTGCGTGGTCTTGTATTTCTAGCCTTCTTGAGACATGAAAAAGGAAAAGTATCTTCCATATGAGGAGGTGTGAACAAGTGATGACATAAATCAATAACATTGCATCTAATAGACAATGTCTCATTTGTGGTGACATCTATCAAAATGAGGGTGCTCCCAAAAAGGAGGGATTTTTATCATTGTTGCTTTTAAAAGCCGGTGGACGGGAGGGTAGCTTCCCTCCGCCTTCGGGTGGGGGGACGGGTCCTGACTGTTGTTTGCGCTTATACGCGCCAAGCAGCAGCTCAGAGTACCCACCCTTTTTGGATTCACTCGAGGGAGTACTTGAGGGTGCTCCCCCGGGTGATTCCCTCGTTCTACTGGGGGACTTCAACGCTCATATTGGCAACGACAGTGAAACATGGAGAGGCGTGATTGGTAAGAATGGCCACCCGGATCTGAACCCGAGTGGTGTGTTGTTATTGGACTTTTGTGCCCGTCACGGATTGTCCATAACGAACACCATGTTCAAGCATAAGGGTGTCCATATGTGCACTTGGCACCAGGACACCCTAGGCCGCAGTTCCATGATCGACTTTGTAGTTGTGTCATCGGATTTGCGGCCTCATGTTTTGGACACTCGGGTGAAGAGAGGGGCGGAGCTTTCTACAGATCACCACCTGGTGGTGAGTTGGCTGCGATGGTGGGGGAGGATGCCGGACAGACCTGGCAGGCCCAAACGCATTGTGAGGGTTTGCTGGGAACGTCTGGCAGAGTCTCCTGTCAGAGAGAGTTTCAATTCCCACCTCCGGAAGAACTTTGAACATGTCGCGAGGGAGGTGCTGGACATTGAGTCCGAGTGGACCATGTTCCGCACCTCTATTGTCGAGGCGGCTGATTGGAGCTGTGGCCGCAAAGTAGTTGGTGCCTGTCGTGGCGGTAATCCTAGAACCCGTTGGTGGACACCGGCGGTGAGGGATGCCGTCAAGCTGAAGAAGGAGTCCTATCGGGTTATTTTGGCTCATAGGACCCCTGAGGCAGCGGACAGGTACCGACAGGCCAAGTGGTGTGCGGCTTCAGCGGTCGGGGAGGCAAAAACTCGGACATGGGAGGAGTTCGGGGAAGCCATGGAAAACGACTTCCGGACGGCTTCGAAGCGATTCTGGACCACCATCCGCCGCCTCAGGAAGGGGAAGCAGTGCACTATCAACACCGTGTATAGTGAGGACGGTGTTCTGCTGACCTCGACTGCGGATGTTGTGGATCGGTGGAGGGAATACTTCGAAGACCTCCTCAATCCCACCAACACGTCTTCCTATGAGGAAGCAGTGCCTGGGGAATCTGTGGTGGGCTCTCCTATTTCTGGGGCTGAGGTTGCTGAGGTAGTTAAAAAGCTCCTCGGTGGCAGGGCCCCGGGGGTGGATGAGATCCGCCCGGAGTTCCTTAAGGCTCTGGATGCTGTGGGGCTGTCTTGGTTGACAAGACTCTGCAGCATCACGTGGACATCGGGGGCGGTACCTCTGGATTGGCAGACCGGGGTGGTGGTTCCTCTCTTTAAAAAGGGGAACCGGAGGGTGTGTTCTAACTATCGTGGGATCACACTCCTCAGCCTTCCCGGTAAGGTCTATTCAGGTGTACTGGAGAGGAGGCTACGCCGGATAGTCGAACCTCGGATTCAGGAGGAACAGTGTGGTTTTCGTCCTGGTCGTGGAACTGTGGACCAGCTCTATACTCTCGGCAGGGTCCTTGAGGGTGCATGGGAGTTTGCCCAACCAGTCTACATGTGCTTTGTGGACTTGGAAAAGGCATTCGACCGTGTCCCTCGGGAAGTCCTGTGGGGAGTGCTCCGAGAGTATGGGGTATCGGACTGTCTGATTGTGGCGGTCTGCTCCCTGTATGATCAGTGTCAGAGCTTGGTCCGCATTGCCGGCAGTAAGTCGGACACGTTTCCAGTGAGGGTTGGACTCCGCCAAGGCTGCCCTTTGTCACCGATTCTGTTCATAACTTTTATGGACAGAATTTCTAGGCGCAGTCAAGGCGTTGAGGGGATCCGGTTTGGTGGCTGCGGGATTAGGTCTCTGCTTTTTGCAGATGATGTGGTCCTGATGGCTTCATCTAGCCAGGATCTTCAGCTCTCACTGGATCGGTTCGCAGCTGAGTGTGAAGCGACTGGGATGAGAATCAGCACCTCCAAGTCCGAGTCCATGGTTCTCGCCCGGAAAAGGGTGGAGTGCCATCTCCGGGTTGGGGAGGAGATCTTGCCCCAAGTGGACGAGTTCAAGTACCTCGGAGTCTTGTTCACGAGTGAGGGAAGAGTGGTTCGTGAGATCGACAGGCGGATCGGTGCGGCGTCTTCAGTAATGCGGGCGCTGTATCGGTCCGTTGTGGTGAAGAAGGAGCTGAGCCGCAAGGCAAAGCTCTCAATTTACCGGTCGATCTACGTTCCCATCCTCACCTATGGTCATGAGCTTTGGGTTATGACCGAAAGGACAAGATCACGGGTACAAGCGGCCGAACTGAGTTTCCTCCGCCGGGTGGCGAGTCTCTCCCTTAGAGATAGGGTGAGAAGCTCTGTCATCCGGGAGGAGCTCAAAGTAAAGCCACTGCTCCTCCACATCGAGAGGAGCCAGATGAGGTGGTTCGGGCATCTGGTCAGGATGCCACCCGAACGCCTCCCTAGGGAGGTGTTTAGGGCACGTCCGACCGGTAGGAGGCCACGGGGAAGACCCAGGACACGTTGGGAAGACTATGTCTCCCGGCTGGCCTGGGAACGCCTTGGGATCCCCCGGGAAGAGCTAGACGAAGTGGCTGGGGAGAGGGAAGTCTGGGCTTCCCTGCTTAGGCTGCTGCCCCCGCGACCCGACCTCGGATAAGCGGAAGAAGATGGATGGATGGATGGATGCTTTTAAAAGTGCTCCCCTTCTGGTCAACATATGAAATAACAAGTGTGTGTAAGAAATTGAAATGCGCCCCCTTTGGCCAAAATTAATTTAAAAAAAATAAATAAATATGTACATAGAGACATACTGTGAACTTGAAGTAAATAATGAAGATAAAAAAGCAACTACAAACAAAAAAATCAAACAGAAAATACATTAACAAAAAGCAGTCTTTTTCTCACAATGTGCCGACTTTTGTCTTATAAAATTGGGAACAATTTCTTGTATTCTTTCTGTTTCTGTAATATTGCAATATTTTCTCGTAAAATGATTAATCTAAAATTATCACATTTTACTGCAAAATGGTGACATTTGTCATATAAAATTCTGACTGTTATCACAATGTTGCCAATTTTTTTGTTTTTGTTTTTTTGCTAAAATGATGACTTTTGTCATAATTTTGCCGAATAAAATTCAGATAAATATTATAACATTGCCAAAGTTTTTAAGTTTTCTTGTAAAACTGACTTTTGTCGGGTGAAATTACGATTCTTTTCATAAAATTGCCAAAATGTTACGCTTTTCTAGTAAAATTGCGACAGTTGTTGAGTAAAATTCCAACTTTTATCATAATATTGCACAAATGTTCAGTTTTTCTTGTAAAATTTTGACTTGCGTTGAGTAAAATTCCAACTTGTATTATAATACTGCCAAAATTCCAAGATTTTCTTGTGAAATTGTGACCTTTTTCTTGTGAAATTCCAACTCGTTTTTCACAACAAGTTTTTTTATATGTGCATAGTTTGTATATATTATTAATGTTGTAAATACACATCTTTATATATCTAGAAAGGCTGGTCCTAAAGAGGGAGGCATTTTTCTCAGGTCTCAAGAAAGTAACAAATACAAGAGTGTTTGTGTGTCTGTGTGCGCACGCGTGTGTGTGTGTGTGTTTACAGATGGGTCATGTGACCAAGTATGGCCACATTACACTTAACATCAGTATGAACATCTGCCAACACACAATAGTAGTTTTTTTTCTTTATTACCTGTTGTGTAATTTATTTTTTTATTTTATTATTTATTTATTTTTACCCCATATTTGTTCCCACTACCGCACCTTAAGTTGGAGTCCTTAATCTCGTTATATGCAAATATAATGACAATAAAGTCCATTCTATTCTATTCTAATATAATAATAATTTTAATAATAATATTTATAATATATATTTTAAGAATTATAGTTATCATCATTATAAAAATTTAAAAAGTGAAAAAGTTAAAGTACCAATGATTGTCCCACACACACTAGGTGTGGCGAAATTATTCTCTGCATTTGACCCATCACCCTGGATCACCCCCTGGGAGGTGAGGAGAGCAGTGAGCAGCAGCGGTGGCCACGCCCGGTAATAATTTTTGGTGATTCAACCCCCAATTCCAACCCTTGATGCTGAGTGCCAAGCAGGGAGGTAATGGCTCCCATTTTTATAGTCTTTGGTATGACTCGGCCGGGGTTTGAACTCACAACCTACCCATCTCAGGGCGGACAGTTGTAACCATAATAGTTTTAATGAGAATAATAGTCAATATAGAAAGTATGATAATAATATACTATAATAATTAAGGGTGTATATATATATATATCATATATATTTTTTTTTTTGATATTCGAATGAATCGTGATTGTTTTTTTTAACAATTTTAATCAAATAAAAACAATTAAATAAAATTGGTTGTT
>NC_084757.1:3839135-3844135 GCF_033978785.1 Entelurus aequoreus | reverse complement strand
ACCCAGACTGGTCCATCAGATTGCCAGATGGAAAAGTGTGATTCATCAGTCCAAAGAAGGCGTCTCCACTGCTCTACGGTCCAGTGGTGATGTCCTTTACATCACTGCATCCCACGCTTCGCATTGAACTTGGTGATGTATGGCTTAGATCAGGGGTCACCAACCTTTTTCAAAGCAAGAGCTACTTCTTGGGTACTGATTAATGCGAAGGGCTACCAGTTTGATACACACTTAAATAAATTGCCAGAAATAGCCAATTTGCTCAATTTACCTTTAACTCTATGTTATTATTAATAATTAATGATATTTACACTTAATTGAACGGTTTAAAAGAAGAGAAAACACGAAAAAAATGACAATTAAATTTTGAAACATAGTTTATCTTCAATTTCGACTCTTTAAAATTCAAAATTCAACCGAAAAAAAGAACAGAAAAACTAGCTAATTTGAATCTTTTTGAAAAAAATTTAAAAATAATTTATGGAACATCATTAGTAATTTTTCCTGATTAAGATTAATTTTAGAATTTTGATGACATGTTTTAAATAGGTTAAAATCCAATCTACACTTTGTTAGAATATATAAAAAATTGGAACAAGCTATATTTCTAACAAAGACAAATCATTATTTCTTCTAGATTTTCCAGAACAAACATTTTAAAATAAATTCAAAAGATTTTAAAATAAGATTTAAATTTGATTCTACAGATTTTCTAGATTTGCCAGAATATTTTTATTAAATTTTAATCATAATAAGTTTGAAGAAATACTTCACAAATATTCTTCGTCGAAAAAACAGAAACTAAAATGAAGAATTAAATTAAAATGTATTTATTATTCTTTACAATAAAAAAAAAAAATTTACTTGAACATTGATTTAAATTGTCAGGAAAGAAGAGGAAGGAATTTAAAAGGTAAAAAGGTATATGTGTTTAGAAATCCTAAAATCATTTTTAAGGTTGTATTTTTTCTCTAAAATTGTCTTTCTGAAAGTTATAAGAAGCAAAGTAAAAAAAATTAAGGAATTTAAACAAGTGAAGACCAACTCTTTAAAATATTTTCTTGGATTTTCAAATTCTATTTGAGTTTTGTCTCTCTTAGAATTAAAAATGTCGGGCAAAGCGAGACCAGCTTGCTAGTAAATAAATACAATTTAAAAAATAGAGGCAGCTCACTGGTAAGTGCTGCTATTTGAGCTATTTTTAGAACAGGCCAGCGGGCTACTCATCTGGTCCTTACGGGCTACCTGGTGCCCGCGGGCACCGCGTTGGTGACCCCTGGCTTAGATGCAGCTGCTCAGCCATGGAAACCCATTCCATAAAGCTCTCTGTGTACTGTACGTGGGCTAATTGGAAGGTCACTATGGACTGGACTCTCACTATTATGTTAGATCCACTACGGACTGGACTCTCCCTATTATGTTAGATGCACTATGGACTGGACTCTCACACTATTATGTTATATCCACTATGGACTGGACTCTCACACTATTATGTTAGATCCACTATGGATTGGACTCTCACTATTATGTTAGATCCACTATGGACTGGACTCTCACACTATTATGTTAGATCCACTATGGACTGGACTCTCACACTATTATGTTATATCCACTATGGACCGGACTCTCACACTATTATGTTAGATCCACTATGGACTGGACTCTCACACTATTATGTTATATCCACTATGGACTGGACTCTCACTATTATGTTATATCCACTATGGACTGGACTCTCACACTATTATGTTAGATCCACTATGGACTGGACTCTCACACTATTATGTTAGATCCACTATGGACTGGACTCTCACTATTATGTTAGATCCACTATGGACTGGACTCTCACTATTATGTTAGATCCACTATGGACTGGACTTTCACACTATTATGCTAGACCCACTCGACGTCCATTGCATCCGGTCTCCCCTAGAGGGGGTGGGGGTCACCCACATCTGCGGTCATCTCCAGGGTTTCTCATAGTCATTCACATTGACATCCCACTGGGTTGTGAGTTTTTCCTTGCCCTTTTGCGGGCTCTGAACCGAGGATGTCGTCGTGGCTTGTGCAGCCCTTTGAGACACTTGTGATTGAGGGCTATTTAGATAAACATTGATTGATTGATTGATTGACATGAAGTTTGGAGCTCTGTAGCAACTGACTGTGCAGAAAGTCTCTTTGCACGATGCGCTTCAGCATCCGCTGATCCCTCTCTGTCAGTTTACGTGGCCTACCACTTGGTGGCTGAGTTGCTGTTGTTCCCAAACTCTTCACTTTTCTTATAACAAAGCCCACAGTTGTCTTTGGAATATTTAGGAGCGGGGAAATTTCACGATTGGATTTGTTGCACAGGTGGCATCCTATGACAGTTCCATGCTGGAAATCACTGAGAGCGGCCCATTCTTTCACAGATGTTTGTAGAAACAGTCTCCATGCCTAAGTGCTTGATTGTATACACCTGTGGCCGGGCCATGTGATTAGGACACCTGATTCTCATCATTTGGATGGGTGGCCAAATACTTTTGTCAATATAGTGTATGTGTTGTAAACGGTGCCGAGATTTGTTAGATTTTTCTTCTTTTCTTTCTTTCTTACTATTATGATTATGTTAATGTTCTTTGTGACACAAGGTGGTGCTATTGAGCTTCCATGTACAGTACAGGCCAAGTACAGTACAGGCCAAGCGTTTGGACACACCTTCTTTATTTTCATGACTATTTACATTGTAGATTGTCACATCAGAACTATGAATGAACACATGTGGAGTTATGTACTTAACAACAAAAAAGGTGAAATAACTGAAAACATGTTTTGTATTGTAGTTTCTTCAAAATAGCCACTCTGATGACTGCTTTGCACACTCCTGGCATTCTCTCCATGAGCTTCAAGCACACCTGTGAAGTGAAAACCATTTCAGGTGACTACCTCTAACGTTAAAATTAATCCTGAATGAAAAGGAGCAAAAGGATGCATAAACGTATAATATCTGCCATTGGCGTTGTTAGGCCTATTTTAGGGGGCTCAAGCCCCCCTAAAATGTTCTTAAGCCCCCCTAAATAATTTGGTGTTAAAAAAAAAAAAAAATTTTTTTTTTTTTTTTTTTTTAACAAATACATGCCGACATATTTATTATAAAGTGGCCCGAATATGAGTTTAAATAAATAATAATATAACTTGTCATTATTCACTCAGTTTCCCTTCACTTCATAGTGTAAGGTAGAGAGCCCCTTTAGTGCGTCGGTATCCAATCCATTCCACTTGTTCATATAGAAAATGCCCACATCACTCAAAATCCAGTCCGCATTTTCTCTACGACCTTGCTTGCGGTCCTGCAGGTGTACGAAGCACATTAGCACACAGCACTGCAGAACAAGAACCTTGTGTCTGCAATTGTAAATAATTTATTTTTTAAGTTTTGTGTTTGTTGTAGAATCTATATACAGTTAAAATAATGAAAAAAAACATTAAATATATTTGTTTTATTGTATTGTTACATTAATAGCTGTTGTATTATTATAGGATGGCTTGTTAAACATTTCATAGGATTTTCAGAGGGTGGAAAAACCAAGACATTTAATGTAAAATGAATAAATACATAAAAAGAAAAAGAAAGAAAATGGTTAAAAGCCATCGTCCCGGGGAGCATTTAATTTTGTCCCGTGCATTTTTTTTTTACCGTCCCCGTGACGACGGGACTACGTTGATCTCAAGCCCTGGAAGTTACATTTTATTGTTTGCATTATTTGTTTCAGCATTGCACTTTGAAGATGGTCCCTCAGCTCTTTGACAACTTTGGCTCTTTTTCAGATCAGCAGACAGTCGGACTCTAAGTCTTTCTTATTTACAGTATATATAAAAGTTTCTCATTTCTATTCAGACTTCCATATATATTTAATTTCCTTAACGACTTGCCATAATATATATATATATATATAAATATATTATATACAAGCCAAATTATCCCGATCCAGATATAACTTTAGTTCAAGAAATTAAGTAATATTTCCAGGGCTTGAATTTACAACCATTTTAGTCACATATGTGCCCAAAATGTAATCTGTGCAACTTCAAAATATTTGGGAACAAACAATTATTGTATTGTGAGCTAAAGTGGTGGCATTAGCCTCTATGTTGTGAATGAATAACATAGAGCAGGGGTCACCAACCTTTTTGAAACCAAGAGCTACTTCTTGGGTACTGATTAATGCGAAGGGCTACCAGTTTGATACACACTTAAATAAATTGCCAGAAATAGCCAATTTGCTCAATTTACCTTTAACTCTATGTTATTATTAATAATTCATGATATTTACACTTAATTGAACGGTTTAAAAGAGGAGAAAACACACAAAAAATTACAATTAAATTTTGAAACATAGTTTATCTTCCATTTCGACTCTCTAAAATTCAAAATTCAACCGAAAAAAAGAAGAGAAAAACTAGCTAACTCGAATTTTTTTCAAAAAATTAAAAAAATTATTAATGGAACATCATTACTAATTTTTCCTGATTAAGATTAATTTTAGAATTTTGATGACATGTTTTAAATAGGTTAAAATCCAATCTGCACTTTGTTAGAATATATAACAAATTGGACCAAGCTATATTTCTAACAAAGACAAATCATTATTTCTTCTAGATTTTCCAGAAGAAACATTTTAAAAGAAATTCAAAAGTCTTTGAAATAAGATTTAAATTTGATTCTACAGATTTTCTAGATTTGCCAGAATATTTTTTTTGAATTTTAATCATAATAGGTTTGAAGAAATATTTCACAAATATTCTTCGTCGAAAAAACAGAAGCTAAAATGAAGAATTAAATTAAAATGTATTTATTATTCTTTACAATAAAAAAAATAAATTTACTTGAACATTGATTTAAATTGTCAGGAAAGAAGAGGAAGGAAATTAAAAGGTAAAAAGGTATATGTGTTTAAAAATCCTAAAATAATTTTAAGGTTGGATTTTTTCTCTAAAATTGTCTTTCTGAAAGTTATAAG
>NC_084757.1:3786635-3831635 GCF_033978785.1 Entelurus aequoreus | reverse complement strand
ATCATTTACACATTCAAGTTTGTGGGGAAAAAAGTGCATGAGAAATATATTTTTTTGAAAAGTCTAATGAACCAAAGATCATTTCAACTTGACAGGAAGACATTGTTCTTCACTTCATAAAAGGCGAGCATTATCATTTGGCCAGACTCGAGAAAAACAGGGAGGAAGTCACCAAATAAGGACATTAACTAAACTCAAGGAGGAACCAAATTACGAGACAACAAGAGCAAACTTTCTCACTTCTGATGTTGATACTGATATCAGCTTCAATCATACATTATTTTGTAGTGTGGCGTGTTACAAAAGGTTTGTGAAATTAGTCAAACATAGAACGACTAGGTACAAAATAAACACTAACGTGTTTATTATTAACCATCTGGAATGGACTTATGATGTCTTTAAGTTGAAGTGGAGTTGTAAATGTTTTTGTTGACAACTAGTGATCACAAAAATGAATTAATATAAGCTCATGACCCACATATGTTGAATGGTGCGGACACGTTTGTTACTGGCTACTTTCTTTTAAGCTTCTTCCCTGGAGTCTTTGTATGTGTGAGTAATATGCAACTATAATTATTTGCTACTTGGTTATATTGACAAATGTGCTGTTTTACCCTGCAGTATTGTTTAATTACTATTATGTATGTCTAGCTGGTGGTGGTATTGTGTGCTTAGCTGTTGTGTAGCTGCCAGCTCCTAGTAGCCTAACTTGTTTACCTTTTTGTAAATGACTTGACTAAAATAGAAGAAATGGTGTGTTTATTGGAGGGCATTTAGATGTTAACTGGCTGTCCAGCTTTGCACCAGTAAAAACGCTGCAGGACTGCTTGTATCGCACATGATATCACACACAAGTAAACATGCTGCAGGACTGCTTGTATCGCACATGATATCACACACACAAGTAAAGGCACAAAAAACAGGTCGGGTATAACACATTTATTTGTGCCTCTGGTTTGTGGTAGGAATGTCATCGACACAAAAGCAAAAAAGCGATCCACATATGCAAATTCAATACAAATACAATATCAAGCATATTTATTATTAAATCTCAAAAATATATTTACAAATACACGTTTATTTATACAATTTCTTGATTTATTTGTAAGTCACATTTTTATATTTATATATTTCATTTGTATATATTTTCAAATCTCCAAAATATATTTACAAATACGCATTTATTTATACAAATTATTTATTTGTACGTCACATTTGTATATTTATTAATATATGCATATGTATTAATATCATATTGATATATATAACTTGATGTGAGACAATTCTAGTTTTTATTTTTTTATTTTATAAACCTTTATTTATAAATTGCAAAATTTACAATAATAAATAATAATAGAAATAATAATCAAAATAAGTACAAAAACAGTACAAAACAGCGCCAGGGGGTTGTAAACTCAATAAAGTAACTAAAATAGAATGCAAAAAAAATAAAAATAAAATAAAAATTAGAAAGAAAAAAAAAAAAAATATATATATATATATATATATATATATATATATATATATATATATATATATATAAAACAAAGTGCACAGCCATAGGCTCACACAAGTTCAGTAAATAATTTAAATTTGGAACACAGCATCATCGTTTTCACAGCTTTTTGGTTGTTAGAGGTAGAGAGTGTTTTAACGTAGAGTTCTAATTCTATTTTTAAAGGCACAAAAAACAGGTTTCCATACATATAAGTGTATTTGTATTTATTTATTAATATTTTATCCATCCATCCATTTTCTACCGCTTGTCTCTATTGGGATAGCGGGGGGTGCTGGAGCCTATCTCAGCTGCATTCGGGCGGAAGGCGGGGCACACCCTGGACAAGTCGCTACCTCATCGCAGGGAACATATTCTAAGTAACAAAGACTTAATTTAGAGTTATTTGGACACTAGGGGAACATATTCTAAGTAACAAAGACTTAATTGTCAGGCTTGTCCCTTACAGTTTGGCTATGTTTTAGTTTTTCCTCTGCGTTTGTCTTTTGTTTCCTGTCTTTAGTTCCTGTCAGCACTCTTATTTTGGTTATTTCCTGATTGTCTCCCTGAGAGCTTTTTCCCCTCAGCTGTGGCTGATTGGCACCGGGCCACAGCTGGTGTCAATCAGCCAGCTGCTATTTGAACCTGCCTTCCCATCCAGTCTGTGCTGGATTATTGTCATTCCTACCTGTCGTGTGGATATCGTTACAGCTACTCACTGTCGTGCTACTACTTGTCCTTGTACCTGTCAACGTAGCAGTAAGCTGTTCCTGTTAGCTATTTGTAGTTTGCTCTTTTGTTTTGTGTTTTCTTGTTAGCCATTAGCTGTTTCCAGTTTTTCTGTTTGCTGGTTCCTGTTTTCAGTTTTGGCTATTCCTAGTTCCTGGTTTGTGTGTTTACCTTTTATTTTATAAACATTAAATCATGTTTTCCTGGACAATGCCTGCCGCCATCTCTGCATCTTGGGGTTCGTTCGTCACCTACAAACTCTGACAAATTTAGAGTTTTTTGGACACTAGGGGAACACTAAGTAACACAGACTTAATTTAGAGTTATTTGGACACTAGGGGAACATATTCTAAGTAACACAGACTTAATTTAGAGTTATTTGGACACTAGGGGAACATATTCTAAGTAACAAAGACTTAATTTAGAGTTTTTTGGACACTAGGGGAACATATTCTAAGTAACAAAGACTTAATTTAGAGTTATTTGGACACTAGGGGAACATATTCTAAGTAACACAGACTTAATTTAGAGTTATTTGGACACTAGGGGAACATATTCTAAGTAACACAGACTTAATTTAGAGTTATTTGGACACTAGGGGAACATATTCTAAGTAACAGACTTTTTAAATTTAGAGTTATTTGGACACAAGGGGAACATATTCTAAGAAACAAAGACTTAATTTAGAGTTATTTGGACACTAGGGGAACATATTCTAAGTAACAAAGACTTCATTTAGAGTTATTTGGACACTATGGGAACATATTCTAAGAAACAAAGACTTAATTTAGAGTTATTTGGACACTAGGGGAACATATTCTAAGTAACACAGACTTAGTTTAGAGTTATTTGGACACTAGGGGAACATATTCTAAGTAACAGACTTTTTTTATTTAGAGTTATTTGGACACTAACACAGACCTAATTTAGAGTTTTTTGGACACTAGGGGAACATATTCTAAGAAACAAAGACTTAATTTAGAGTTATTTGGACACTAGGGGAACATATTCTAAGAAACAAAGACTTAATTTAGAGTTATTTGGACACTAAGGGAACATATTCTAAGTAACACAAACCTAATTTAGAGTTTTTTGGACACTAGGGGAACATATTCTAAGAAACAAAGACTTAATTTAGAGTTATTTGGACACTAGGGGAACATATTCTAAGTAACAAAGACTTAATTTAGAGTTATTTGGACACTAGGGGAACATATTCTAAGTAACAAAGACTTAATTTAGAGTTATTTGGACACTAGGGGAACATATTCTAAGTAACAAAGACTTAATTTAGAGTTATTTGGACACTAAGGGAACATATTCTAAGTAACAAAGACTTAATTTAGAGTTATTTGGTTACATGCACCTGGGATAGGTTGATTGGCAACACTAAATTGGCCCTAGTGTGCGAATGTGAGTGTGAATGTTGTCTGTCTATCTGTGTTGGCCCTGCGATGAGGTGGCGACTTGTCCAGGGTGTACCCCGCCTTCCGCCCGATTGTAGCTGAGATAGGCTCCAGTGCCCCCCGCGACCCCGAAGGGAATAAGCGGTAGAAAATGGATGGATGGTGAGGGTTAGGGTTAGAGGGTTAGGGCCAGGGTTAGAGGGTTAGGCTTATAATAAGGCCATGCCGAATAAGGCATTAATAAGTAATTCATAATGATTAGTTAAGAGCCAATATGTTACTAATTTGCATGTTAATAAGCAACTAATTAATGGTGAATATGTTCCCCATACTAAAGTGTTACCATGTTTTTATACTTGTGCACAAAATGGACCGTGCATGAACATCACATCTCTCGTTTATGTTTTCCTTGGTAAACACTTGAACACAACATTCTTACTATGGATGTACTTAATAGACATTTGAACGCAACAATCTCGTTAATGTTTTACTTGGTAAACACTTGAACGCAACATTCTTACTATTGATCAACTTAGTAGACATTTGAATGCAACACTCTCGTTTATGTTTTACTTGGTAAACACTTGAACACAACATTCTTACTATGGATGTACTTAATAGACATTTGAACGCAACAATCTCGTTAATGTTTTACTTGGTAAACACTTGAACACAACATTCTTACTATGGATGTACTTGATAGACATTTGAACGCAACAATCTCGTTAATGTTTTACTTGGTAAACACATGAACGCAACATTCTTACTATTGATCAACTTAGTAGACATTTGAATGCAACACTCTCGTTTATGTTTTACTTGGTAAACATTTGAACACAACATTCTTACTTTTAATGTACTTAGTAGACATTTGAATGCAACACTATTATTTTACTTGGTAAACACTTGAACACACCATCCTTACTATTGATGTACTTAGTATAGAACGCAACACTCTCGTTTATGTTTTACTTGGTAAACACTTGAACACAACATTCTTACTATGGATGTACTTAATAGACATTTGAACGCAACAATCTCGTTAATGTTTTACTTGGTAAACACTTGAACACAACATTCTTACTATGGATGTACTTAATAGACATTTGAACGCAACAATCTCGTTAATGTTTTACTTGGTAAACACTTGAACGCAACATTCTTACTATTGGTCAACTTAGTAGACATTTGAATGCAACACTCTCGTTTATGTTTTACTTGGTAAACATTTCAATACAACATTCTTACTTCTAATGTACTTAGTAGACATTTGAATGCAACACTATTATTTTACTTGGTAAACACTTGAACACACCATCCTTACTATTGATGTACTTATAGTAGACATTTGAACGCAACACTCTCGTTTATGTTTTACTTGGTAAACACTTGAACACAACATTCTTACTATGGATGTACTTAATAGACATTTGAACGCAACAATCTCGTTAATGTTTTACTTGTAAACACTTGAACGCAACATTCTTACTATTGATCAACTTAGTAGACATTTGAATGCAACACTCTCGTTTATGTTTTACTTGGTAAACATTTGAACACAACATTCTTACTTCTAATGTACTTAGTAGACATTTGAATGCAACACTATTATTTTACTTGGTAAACACTTGAACACACCATCCTTACTATTGATGTACTTATAGTAGACATTTGAACGCAACACTCTCGTTTATGTTTTACTTGGTAAACACTTGAACACAACATTCTTACTATGGATGTACTTAATAGACATTTGAACGCAACAATCTCGTTAATGTTTTACTTGGTAAACACTTGAACGCAACAATCTTACTATTGATCAACTTAGTAGACATTTGAATGCAACACTCTCGTTTATGTTTTACTTGGTAAACATTTGAACACAACATTCTTACTTCTAATGTACTTAGTAGACATTTGAATGCAACACTATTATTTTACTTGGTAAACACTTGAACACACCATCCTTACTATTGATGTACTTAGTATAGACATTTGAACGCAACACTCTCGTTTATGTTTTACTTGGTAAACACTTGAACGCAACATTCTTACTATTGGTCAACTTAGTAGACATTTGAATGCAACAATCTCGTTTATGTTTTACTTGGTAAACATTTGAACACAACATTCTTACTTCTAATGTACTTAGTAGACATTTGAATGCAACACTATTATTTTACTTGGTAAACACTTGAACACACCATCCTTACTATTGATGTACTTAGTATAGAACGCAACACTCTCGTTTATGTTTTACTTGGTAAACATTTGAACACAACATTCTTACTTCTAATGTACTTAGTAGACATTTGAATGCAACACTATTATTTTACTTGGTAAACACTTGAACACACCATCCTTACTATTGATGTACTTATAGTAGACATTTGAACGCAACACTCTCGTTTATGTTTTACTTGGTAAACACTTGAACGCAACATTTTTACTATTGATGTACTTAATAGACATTTGAACGCAACAATCTCGTTAATGTTTTAATGTTCAAACAACAAAACCAACACAGTGCATATAAACTCACAACAAATTACACACCTGCAAACCAGTCAGCTGTTGCCATGTCCGTAATACGCCGATAGGGAGAAGTTTTTATTTACACGATGAGTCGGGTGTGTTTTGACCTCCGCCGAACCCCTAGGGTTCCATAGAACCCAGGTTAAGAACCACTTAATTATTATTATATATGTATTTATTTACCATGAATTGATTAACGTGGACCCCGACTCAAACAAGTTGAAAAACTTATTGGGGTGTTACCATTTAGTGGTCAATTGTACGGAATATGTACTGTACTGTGCAGTCTACTAATAAAACTCTCAAACAATTTGTATTAGAGTTGACCATGACGGTGTTTACCTCCGGGCCGGCAGGGGGCAGCACACGTCACGGTGTTCCGACGAGAGGACGCGTCCACCCTTTAAGACGTCACGCGTGTAATAGAAGAAGACGCTTGGCAGAGAGAGAGAGCGGAGGCTTTAATGGTTAGCTGTGGGTAAATCAGCCACTTGCAGCTACTAGCAGCCACGGTCCACTTGGCAGCCTCCAGTCCACGGCGATGCTTGGAGCTCCACGCGGGCTCGCACGGCGCCTTCTCCGATAGGCGAGCGACGCAGCGGGCATGGCGGGCCGGGAGGAGCAGGCTTGCGGCACCTCTCGCCATTTTTCACCCTCGAGAAAAGCACCGCGTCTGGGACTGTTGAGGATGTTATTTATTGCTTTTATCCACGCCACGCGGGCCAATCAACAAGGTGGGTCACTTTTTTTTTTGCCGCGAGTGTTTCGGAGTCCAAGCGAACAAACACTGGAACTTTCGGTTTACGGTGCGCTGTGCGGCTCTCTATGGCGTCAGTTGCTGATTACTGCAGCCGACCTGGCGCGTTCAAAATCGGCGCGGTGACACTGAAAGCTGGACGCTAGCTATATTTGGACGCGGACGTCAGCCGACGCGTTGTGTTGTCATGCAAGGCTATGTGATGCTAGCATGTCAGGCTATGTGATGCTAACATGTCAGGCTATGTGATGCTAACGTGTCAGGCTATGTGATGCTAGCATGTCAGGCTATGTGATGCTAGCATGTCAGGCTATGTGATGCTAACATGTCAGGCTATGTGATGCTAACATGTCAGGTTATGTGATGCTAACGTGTCAGGCTATGTGATGCTAACGTGTCAGGTTATGTGATGCTAACGTGTCAGGCTATGTGATGCTAACGTGTCAGGCTATGTGATGCTAACGTGTCAGGCTATGTGATGCTAACGCGTCAGGCTATGTGATGCTAACGTGTCAGGCTATGTGATGCTAACGTGTCAGGCTATGTGATGCTAACATGTCAGGCTATGTGATGCTAACGTGTCAGGCTATGTGATGCTAACGTGTCAGGTTATGTGATGCTAACATGTCAAGGCTATGTGATGCTAACATGTCAAGGCTATGTGATGCTAACATGTCAAGGCTATGTGATGCTAACGTGTCAGGCTATGTGATGCTAACGTGTCAAGGCTATGGAATGCTAACGTGTCAGGTTATGGAATGCTAACGTGTCAGGTTATGTGATGCTAACGTGTCAGGTTATGTGATGCTAACATGTCAAGGCTATGTGATGCTAACATGTCAGGTTATGTGATGCTAACATGTCAGGCTATGTGATGCTAACATGTCAGGCTATGTGATGCTAACGTGTCAGGCTATGTGATGCTAACGTGTCAGGCTATGTGATGCTAACGTGTCAAGGCTATGGAATGCTAACGTGTCAGGTTATGTGATGCTAACATGTCAAGGCTATGGAATGCTAACGTGTCAGGTTATGTGATGCTAACATGTCAGGTTATGTGATGCTAACATGTCAGGTTATGTGATGCTAACATGTCAAGGCTATGTGATGCTAACATGTCAGGTTATGTGATGCTAACGTGTCAAGGCTATGGAATGCTAACGTGTCAGGTTATGGAATGCTAACGTGTCAGGTTATGTGATGCTAACATGTCAAGGCTATGTGATGCTAACATGTCAGGTTATGTGATGCTAACATGTCAGGCTATGTGATGCTAACGTTTCAGGCTATGTGATGCTAACGTGTCAAGGCTATGGAATGCTAACGTGTCAGGTTATGTGATGCTAACATGTCAAGGCTATGTGATGCTAACGTGTCAAGGCTATGTGATGCTAACGTGTCAAGGCTATGGAATGCTAACGTGTCAGGTTATGTGATGCTAACATGTCAGGTTATGTGATGCTAACATGTCAGGTTATGTGATGCTAACATGTCAAGGCTATGTGATGCTAACATGTCAGGTTATGTGATGCTAACATGTCAGGTTATGTGATGCTAACATGTCAGGCTATGGGATGCTAACGTGTCAAGGCTATGTGATGCTAACGTGTCAGGTTATGTGATGCTAACATGTCAGGTTATGTGATGCTATCGTGTCAAGATAGGATAGGATAGGTCTTTTATTTTCATTGCACAAGTACAACGGAACTTTGTTTTCAGCACACGCTGATGAGTCGCCACAAGGCGCTGCCAACATCCTACAGGAATTTAGTTTGGAACTTAGGAAAGTGTTAGTTTGAATGTCCAGGATGAGCGGAATGTGTTGATGTTGGAATAGTTTGAATAGGTTACAAAATGTGGTAATTGTGCAACTTCGAAAAATATCCCATTCATTTCAATGGGAACTTCCTGGAAATTTGGGGAAAAGCGGGATTTAAAAAAAAATGATTGGGAGCATGAATTTCCTGAATGAGCTAAATTGGTTGTTGTTGGAATTGTTTAAATCGGGCAATAAATGTTGAAGTAGGGAATTTTGGGAAAATTGGGAATTTTTTTTTAACTTGGAAGAAGGGTAGTTTGAATGTCCAGAATGAGTTAAATGTGTTAAAGGTAGACTGGGTTGAAGAATGTGGGAATTGTGGAAGTTTGAAAAATGGACAATTCATTTTGAATGGGAAAAAACGCCCCCCCCCCCAAAAAAAAAAGGAATTATGGGAAATCCGGAATTTTTTTACAATTGTTGAAGTAGAGCACACAGTTCCTGAACAGGCAGAATATTTTGAATTTTGAACGGTTTGAATCTTATGAAAAATGTGGGAATTGTGGAACTTTGAACTTTGTTCCATTGATTTCAATGGGAATTTCAGAAAAAATTGGGAATTTCGGGAAAAGCAGGAATTTCTTGAATGAAACTTGAATGGTCTGAATGAGTTGAAATTGTTGTTGACATTTTTCAAATCGGTGGAGAAATGTTGAAGTATTAACATGTTGAATTGAGAAATGGTATTACCGAATTTTGGGAAAACCAAACATTTTTCCAGTTCAAAAAACAACTTTGTTTTTTGTCCTGATTAAGAGGAGTGTTTTGACGGGGGAACAGTTGAAATGCGTTGAAAAATGTGGAAGGAGTAGTCTCCAGAAAAAAGGGTTCGAATAGGGCTTTGGAAAAGCAGGAACTCTGGAAAATCCTGGAATTTTTTTGAACTTGGAAAAGGGGAAGTTTAAATTTCCAGAATAGTGGAATGTGTTGAAGGTGGAATGGATTGAATAGGTTGAACAATGTGGAAATGATGGAAGTTTGAAAAATGGCCAATTCATTTTGAATGGGAAAAATGTCCTGGAAAACCTGGAATTCTGGAAAATATGGGAATTTTGGAATTTGTCAAGGGAAAGCCCGCGATTCCTGAATAGGCTGAAGAGTTTGAAGTTGGAACGGTTTGAATGGGGTGAAAAATGTGGAAGGTAGAGCCTGCCAAAATCTGGGGAATAATAATAATAATAAGTTGAAGAAAAAGACACATTTTGGTGTAGAAAACCACAAACACAATTATCAAAACATGTACAGAAACAATACAAAAACAGTACAAAACAATGATGCCAGGGGGACTGTACGTTTAATTTTTTTAAAAATTTTTCAAAACCTTTATAATATTCAATATTTATATATAATCAAAGAAATAATAATCAAATCAAGTACAGAAACAGTACAAAACAGCACAAGGGGGTTGTAAACTCAATAAAGCAACTAAAGGAGAAAGCAAAATATATATATGTGAGTAAAGCCATAGGCTCACACAAGTTCCGTAAATCAGTGTTTTTCCACCTTTTTTGAGCCAAGGCACATTTTTTGCGTTGAAAAAATCCAGAGGCACACCACCAGCAGAAATCATTAAAAAAGAAACTCAGTTGACAATAAAAAGTCGTTGTCGCAATTGTTGGATACGACTTTAAAGCATAACCAAGCATGCATCACTATAGCTCTTGTCTCAAAGTAGGTGTACTGTCACCACCTGTCACATCACACCCTGACTTATTTTGAGTTTTTTGCTGTTTTCCGGTGTGTAGAGTTTTAGTTCTTGTCTTGCGCTCCTATTTTGGTGGCTGTTCCTGTTTTGTTGGTGTTTTCCTGTAGTGGTTTCATATCTTCCTTTGAGCGATATTCCCCGCATCTAGTTTGTTTTAGCAATCAAGAATATTTCAGTTGTTTTTATCCTTCTTTGTGGGGACATTGTTGTCATGTTCAAATGTACAATGTGGACGCCGTCTTTGCTCCACAGTAAGTCTTTGCTGTCGTCCAGCATTCTGTTTTTGTTTACTTTGTAGCCAGTTCAGTTTTAGTTTCGTTCTGCATAGCCTTCCCTAAGCTTCAATGCCTTTTCTCAGGAGCACTCACCTTTTTGTTTATTTTTGGTTTAAGCATTAGCTACCGGCTGCCACCTACTGATATGGAAAAGTATTACACGGTTACTTGGCCGAGCTCTAGACAGCACAGACACTCAACAACAACACATCATTTGCAGACTATAATTATTGGTTTGCAAACAATATTTTTAACCCAAATAGGTGAAATTAGATAACAGTGGTTGAAAAACACTGCCATAAATAATCCAAATTTGGAGCACAGCATCATAGTTTTCACAGCTTTTTGGTTGTAGAGGTAGAAAGCATTTTAAAGTAAATTTCTAATTATTTTTTAAGGCACAAAAAGCAGGTCGGGTATTGAGAAACTTACATTTATGAATATAAAACCTAGCCAATAGTATAATGAGGTTGCAAAGGTAAAATTCCTTTTCAAATGTTTCATACTGTGTAAATCCAAATAGCACATCTTTAAAACAGAGCACAAATGTGTCATGAATATTATCCAGGATGAAAGGACAGATAGTGATGGAGTGCTTTCACAAGTCCAAAACAGGTGGTAAACAGTCTCTGGATGCATGTTACGTAAGGTGCAGCTAACATCAATGTCCTTCACAGTCTTTACAGGGTAATAACTATGAATGATTTTGAAAGAAATCTTAAACTTTGTTGGTAAGTAAATACCTGTTAGGAAGAGACCACGTTTTGACCCGGCAGATGTCATTCACAACATTATTCCAGAACGCAATTACATAGGAGACAGACAACACAATCATTTTGGAATAAGCTGCGGATTTTTCTGTAATTTTTCCGATTAAAACAAAGTTTTCGCTAGCGTCATGGCTACCTCCAGGCTTGTCTTCCCGACGTGTCACGGTGGCTGACAGCCACAAGTCAGGTGGCGGTAGTCCGTGTAAACGTGGCCCAGCGTTTTGATTTTGACCCCTGGGAATTGTTCCAGATTGGCAGGCAAATCGCGGGGGGGGGGATGTTGGACGAGTGACAGCCGTGTGGCATGTCTGCACGGGCTCGGGTGTCCGCCTGTCAGGTCACACTGATCCGCGGCCACTCGAGCGGACAGCTGCCGGCCACGTCCGAGATAAGCTCCGTGTCAACTCTGGAAGCTGGCCACGGCTTCTTAAAAAAACAAAACGTGTTAAGGGAAATTAAAGGAAGAAACATTATGGGAATAACGGATGTTTAGCGTAATGATGATGCAGGTTTAGCAGCCGTGACGTGTTAAGCGCTAATTGTTCCTTACTGCGGGGATTTACCAAAGTCAGGAGGAGTGACATGTGAGCTAAAGAAAACAAATCAAAAGCCATGATTGTCTTTCCTGCGAAATCCACTTTTTATGTTCGGTGCGGGCGATATGGCTGAAAACTGCCTCACGATATAAGTTTTTCATATTGGTTGACTGTTCATTCTATGACCGATGAGGAAAATATGGACCAAGTTGTTCATTCTATGACCGATGAGGAAAATATGGACCAAGTTGTTCATTCTATGACCGATGAGGAAAATATGGACCAAGTTGTTCATTGTATGACTGATGAGGAAAATATGGACCAAGGAGAAAAATATATTAAATGTAAAAAAAAATATTTCAAATGTAACTTTCCTCTGATTACAACCCCTCATCTCTCAAGGCAGAAAGAATATCAATCAATCAATGTTTATTTATATAGCCCTAAATCACAAGTGTCTCAAAGGGCTGCACAAGCCACAACGACATCCTTGGTACAGAGCCCACATACGGGCAAGGAAAAACTCACCCCAGTGGGACGTCGATGTGAATGACTATGAGAAACCTTGGAGAGGACAGCATAGGGGAGACCGAAAGCAATGGATGTCGAGTGGGTCTGACATAATATTGTGAAAGTCCAGTCCACAGTGGATCCAACACATCAGCGAGAGTCCAGTCCATAGTGGGGCCAGCAGGAAACCGTCCCGAGCGGAGACGGGTCAGCAGCGCAGAGTTGTCCCCAACCGATGCACAGGCTAGCGGTCCACCCGGGGTCCCGACTCTGGACAGCAAGCACTTCATCCATGGCCACCGGACCTGTGCAACCCCCCCCTCCAAGGAAGAGGGGAGCAGAGGAGAGAAGAAAAGAAACGGCAGATCAACTGGTCTAAAAATATATCAACAGATAATATGTCAACAGAAGCATGGACAACAATCATCCATCCATCCATTTTCTACCGCTTGTCTCTTTTGGGGTTGCGGGGGATGCTGGAGCCTATCTCAGCTGCATTCGGGCGGAAGGCGGGGTACACCCTGGGCAAGTCGCCACCTCATCACAGGGCCAACACAGATAGACAGCATTCACACTCACATTCACACACCAGGGACCATTTAGTGTTGCCAATCAACTGATTGATTGATTGATTGAAACTTGTATTAGTAGATTGCACAGTACAGTACATATTCCGTACAATTGACCACTAAATGATAACACCCCAATAAGTTTTTCAACTTGTTTAAGTCGCGGTCCACGTTAATCAATTCATGGTAGATGGTAGAACTAGCACGGTGGAACAGGGGTTAGTGCATGTGCCTCACAATACGAAGGTCCTGATTAGTCCTGAGTTCAATCCCGGACTTGGGATCTTTCTGTGTGGAGTTTGCATGTTCTCCCCGTGACTGCGTGGGTTCCCTCCAAGTACTCCGGGTTCCTCCCACCTCCAAAGACATAAGTAAGTGTGTGAAAAATACAACTCACTATAACGCTGAATTAGTGGGAGCCCTGTGGACTTGTTTCTTTGCAATGAGATGCAGATGGAAATCAGCCTTTGGCTACAATCTGTGACATTTTTATTTTCTGTGTTTATTAATGTGCACAAAGTTATAACAAATGGCAACTTCAAAAGAGGAGTTGTATTGTACAACTATAAACAAGATTATTGGTGTGTCTAGTGGGACAGGCGAAAGTAAAGTCGAAGAAAATGCAGTCGTTTATAAATTATTGGTAACACTTTAGTATGGGGAACATATTCACCATTAATTAGTTGCTTATTAACATGCAAATTAGTAACATATTGGCTCTTAATTAGTCATTATTAAGTACTTAATAATGCCTTATTCTGCACGGCCTTATTATACAACCAGTAACCCTAACTCTAACACTACCCCTAACCAAAAAACTGTAAATTAAGTCTTTGTTACTTAAAATTAGGGATGATGTTTGATAAGAAATTATCGAGTTCGAGCCTGTTATCGAATCCTCTTATCGAACTGATTCCTTATCGATTCTCTTATCGAGTCCAGATAGGTGGTTGTATATGGAAAAAAACACACAATATTTGGTTTAACAAAAGCTCACTTTTATTATATAACAAAACAATTTAATGTAATAAATAAATAAATATTGACTGTTACCCCCCTAAAAAATAAAATAAAATAAATAAATATTGACTGTTGTTACCCAAAGTATATTAAGTGGGATTTTTTCAGAAAAACAAATATATACAGTAACACAAAAACAACCTGTCTCTGTGATCACTATAGGTGTATAAATAATAATATAGTGTTAAATCAAATCAAGCCCTTGGGCACAAAACTGAAAATAATACAGCTTTCCAAAAAGTGCAATTCTGCTGCTATTTGACATAACTGTTTGTTATGATGCTTTGACATTTTTGCACTTTGACATTTTTGCACTTTATTTCTTTATTGAAAGAAAATTCTATGAAGAGAAAAGTTCTTTGCAAATGTGGATACAATGCTAAAAAAATGAAAAGTTAAAGCTAAAAAAAGAAATACACTTTGAGTTAACATTATTTCCTTATATGGGGAAAGATGTTATGAGCTAGGGAACATAACAACTACACTACCCAGCATGCAACGGGAGTGAGAGCATGCGCGGTAGCCCCGAAAAGTGTTGTTGCATATCGTCACCCGGCAGCTAAGAATGAGCACGCTGTAAAAGTAAACGTCAAGAACTCAGCCAACACGCCTCGTATGCATTATTTATAATTAGACAGACAACACATATACAGTGTGATTTGGTTTTGTTTACAAGGAAAGAAAAACGAAAGTTAAAAAAGGGAGATGTCATATATGTATGTGCTGCGGTTGCGTTAAGAATGTTGCGACAGCTGCCGTAAAGGAGGTACGTTGCTAGCCTGGTTGCTATGTTTCCGGTTGGTCGTAAAAGTGTTCGTCATGTGTTTGTACCCTGCTCAAATCTCTCAGTAAAGTTATTCATTGGATTATACCTTTTGTTTTGAACTTTATTACACCTTGGAGCGCTTTTTCCCGTCCATTTTGTTCCTGCTTTCGCTATCTGCGCCTAATGACTGAGCTACGTGACGCCATTTCTGGTCGGGACGGGATTCGTTCCCAGGGATTCGAATAAAGAACCAACTCTTTTTCTTTACTATAGTGGTCTCGATAACGGGTACCGGTTCTCAAAAAGGGATTCGAGTCCGAGGACTCGGTTCTTTTCTTATCGAACAACCGAGAAAACCGGTTTCGAGTATCATCCCTACTTAAAATATGTTCCCCTAGTGTCCAAATAACTCTTAATTAAGTGTTTGTTACAAAGAATATGCTCCCCATACTAAAGTGTTACCAAATTATTTTGTGTTTCTCTGCGGCCCGGTAGCAAATGTGTCAAGGACCGTTGGTTGGGGACCACTGGTCTATACCGTGCTACTAGAACACGTTTTCACAATATAACTACGGCATTTCAACAAAATACATTATTTTGCAGAAAACGCACTGATGAAAATTAGAGAACAACAATGACTAAAGCATGGATTAAGATTTCAACTAAATTTTCTGAAGGTTATAACAGTCACCATGTGGTGTGAATTTAGCACATCTTGGGCCACAGGACAGCACGAGTCTCTCACACCGCTCCGGTGTGTTTTTTGGTCCACTCTTCCAGTCTACTCCAAAGTTCGGGGATTGCAGTGGATTTCTTGGCCGTAACTTTGTCGCCATGGATTTTCCAGAGGTTCTCCATTGGGCTGAGTTCAGGACTCTGGGCAGGCCCTGTGATCATTTCAATGTTTTCAGTTCCAATGAACCGCTTTCCCCGTTTGGCTGTGTGACACGGAGCGTTGTATTGCATGAACACTCTGGGGCTGATTGGGTGATGGACGCAGGGAAGGAACCATACGTTGTTGAAGAAGGTGCCGGTAAACATCGCATTCATTCTGCCACGTAGCTGTATAAAAGACCCAACTCCTGCTTCTCCACCTTTCACTGACTTCTTTACAGACTTTGGCTCCGGGCTTTCTCCAGTTTTGTCGCCGAACATAAATGTTTCCAATCCAACCCAAATAAATTAAGCTTTCATCACTGAAGTGAACTTTGGACCAGTCCTCTGTCCACACAACATGCTCTTCAGCAAAGCTTAGTCCAGCCTTTTGATTCTTTCTGCTAATGAGAGGTTCGGTCACTGCAGTCTGGGTTTTTAGTCCAAATGCTCCTAAATGTTGAGGCACTGTATGACAAGACAGTTCCTTACCCTGTTCAGCGCTGAACTGGCGGGTAATTCCAGCTCGTGTGGAAACTATTGCCCATTGAGATCTTCTGCAGTATGATGTATTTATTTGTCTTTGGTGGACGACCAGTCTTCTTGGATGGGTTTGTGATGTTGTAAAGATTCAATATTCTTAAAGTCACAGATTTGGAACGACCAACTTGTCTTGCTATGGATGATGGGGGTCATCCCTTTGGCCTTCATCTGGACAAGCTACTGCCGGAGGCTTTCAGTCATTTTCGAACGGCCCATCATCTTGCAGAGTCTGAAACACGGAAGTTAGGCTGCCAGTTAAAGGCCTACTGAAATGAATTTTTTTTATTTAAACGGGGATAGCAGATCTATTCTATGTGTCATACTTGATCATTTCGCGATATTGCCATATTTTTGCTGAAAGGATTTAGTATAGAACAACGACGATAAAGATTGCAACTTTTGGTATCTGATAAAAAAAAGGCTTGCACCTACCGGAAGTAGCGTGACGTAGTCAGTTGAACATATACGCAAAGTTCCCTATTGTTTACAATGATGGCCGCATGAAGTGAGAGAGATTCGGACCGAGAAAGCGACAATTTCCCCATTAATTTGAGCGAGGATGAAAGATTTGTGGATGAGTAAAGTGCAAGTGAAGGACTAGTGGGGAGTTGAAGCTATTCAGATAGGGAAGATGCTGTGAGAGCCGGGGGTGACCTGATATTCAGCTGGGAATGACTACAACAGTAAATAAACACAAGACATATATATACTCTATTAGCCACAACACAACCAGGCTTATATTTAATATGCCACAAATTAATCCTGCATAAAAACACCTGCGTGTTTGTTATGCTAGCTCCTAGCTCCTCTGCTAGCTCCTAGCTCCATAGAACACGCCAATACAATTCAAACACCTGATCAACACACACAATCACTCAGCCCAAAAGACAGTTTACCTAACCCAAGGTTCATAAAGCTTATATATTTTTAAAAAGTTACGTACGTGACGCGCACATACGGTCAAGTTATCGAATGTTTAGCAGCCAAGGCTGCATACTCACGGTACCTGATATTCAGCTGGGAATGACTACAACAGTAAATAAACACAAGACATATATATACTCTATTAGCCACAACACAACCAGGCTTATATTTAATATGCCACAAATTAATCCTGCATAATAACACCTGCGTGTTTGTTATGCTAGCTCCTAGCTCCTCTGCTAGCTCCTAGCTCCATAGAACACGCCAATACAATTCAAACACCTGATCAACACACACAATCACTCAGCCCAAAAGACCGTTCACCTAACCCAAGGTTCATAAAGCTTATATATTTTTAAAAAGTTACGTACGTGACGCGCACGTAAGGTACGGTACGTGTTATGCTAGCTCCTAGCTCCTCTGCTAGCTCCTAGCTCCATAGAACACGCCAATACAATTCAAACACATGATCAACACACACAATCACTCAGCCCAAAAGACCGTTCACCTAACCCAAGGTTCATAAAGCTTATATATTTTAAAAAAGTTACGTACATACGCAAAAAAAAAGCCAAAGCTGCATACTCACAGTAGCACGTCTGCGTCTTTGTCATCCAAATCAAAGTAATCCTGGTAAGAGTCTGTGTTGTCCCAGTTCTCTACAGGCGTCTGTGTATCCAAATCAAAAGTCCTCCTGGTTAGAGTCTCTGTTATCCGAGTTCTTCCATCTTGACTGCATCTTTCGGGAATGTAAACAAAGAAGCGCCGGCTGTGTACTGTTGTGGCTGACTACGTTCGAAAAATACGTCCATTTCGCACCGACAACTTTCTTCTTTGCTTGCTTGGCTTCCTTCTCCATAATGCAATGAACATGATTGAAACAGATTCACGAACACAGATGTCCAGAATACTGTGGAATTATGAAATGAAAACAGAGCGTTTTCGTATCGGCTTCAATGTGGAAGGCATACCCGTGTTCGCCGGGCTACGTCACGCGCATACGTCATCCGCAGAGGCGTTTCGAACCGGAAGTTTAGCGGCAAATTTTAAATGTCACTTTATAAGTTAACCCGGCCGTATTGGCATGTGTTATAATGTTAAGATTTCATCATTGATATATAAACTATCAGACTGCGTGGTCGGTAGTAGTGGGTTTCAGTAGGCCTTTAAGTAGGGGTTGACAGATCCATCCATTTCTGCCGCTTATTCCCTTCGGGGTCGCGGGGGCGCTGGAGCCTATCTCAGCTACAATCGGGCAGAAGGCGGGGTACACCCTGGACAAGTCAGATAATCAAGGAAATTAGAACCAGGTGCCACATTAGTACCAGTGACTGCGAGCTACCTGAAAGTGTTCTGAAATTTTGATCAGTGTGTTTTCTGCTAAATGCTTTTTGTTGAAATGTTTTGGTGTCTGCTGGTGGGGTTTTTTTTTAATGGCGTTCAGTTTTTTTTAATTTAGAATATATATCAACTAGAGATGTCCGATAATATCGGTCTGCCGATATTATCGGCCGATAAATGCGTTAAAATGTAATATCGAAAATTATCGGTATCGGTTTTTGTATTATCAGTATCGTTTTTTTTTTGGTTTTTTTTTATTATTAAATCCACATAAAAAACACAAGATACACTTACAATTAGTGCACCAACCCACACAAAAGGGTTGTTTCTTTCTGTTATTAATATTCTGGTTCCTACATTATATATCAATATATATCAATACAGTCTGCAAGGGATACAGTCCGTAAGCACACATGATTGTGCGTGCTGCTGGTCCACTAATAGTACTAACCTTTAACAGTTAATTTGACAAATTTTCATTAATTACTAGTTTCTATGTAACTGTTTTTATATTGTTTTACTTTCTTTTTTATTTAAGAAAATGTTTTTAATTTATCTTATTTTATTTGATTCATTTTTTTAAAAAGTACCTTATCTTCACCATACCTGGTTGTCCAAATTAGGCATAATAATGTGTTAATTCCACGACTGTATATATCGGTTGATATCGGTATCGGTAATTAAAGAGTTGGACAATATCGGCATATCGGATATCGGCAAAAAGCCATTATCGGACATCCCTAATATCAACATATCTCCTACATGCGAAAAAAAACCTGAATTGAAGCGTCTCGTGAGTGCAAAAAAATTGGTTTCATTGTGGATGAACTGGATTGATTCTAAATAAAAAGTGGTACATGTCTGCTGCTTGTTTGAAAGCAAAACGCCACAAGTAGGAGCACGATAACGTGAATATGCAGTGAATGATCGCGTGTCATGGGTGAAAGCTACACAGTACTAGGGCTGGGCGATATGGCCTTTTATTAATATCTCTATTTTTAGGCCATGTCACGATACACGATATCTCCATATTTTGCCTTAGCCTTGAATTAACACTTGATGCATATAATCACAGCAATATGATGATTATGTGTCTACATTAAAACATTCTTCATACTGCATTAATATATGCTACTTTTGAGGGAAATCACAAGTCAATTTAGCAAAAGTGTATTTATGAAACAGTTATTAAGCAGTGGCACAAACATTAATGTCATTTCCAAAACAGAAAGTGCAAGATTGTCAGAGACATTTTAAAACAAGCTATTAGTGCACTTTTGTGCATGATGTCTCTAAGATGACATATCAAAACAACACTAAATTAAAGTGCACTTTTTGTACAGAACGCCACTACAATAGTTTAAAACAAAGTGCACTTTTGTGCATGATGTCACTAAGATGACATATCAAAACAACACTAAATTAAAGTGCACTTTTTGTACAGAACGCCACTACAATAGTTCAAAACAAAGTGCACTTTTGTGCATGATGTCACTAAGATGACATATCAAAACAACACTAAATTAAAGTACACTTTTTGTACAGAACGCCACTACAATAGTTAAAAACAAATAAAGTGCACTTTTGTGCGTGATGTCACACAAAATATTTCAATAACTGTCAAATAAAAATGAGCTGAATAGTAGGAAATCAAATAGTGTATGTCCTTCGCTATGTGGTAGGTTCCTGCGGACGTTACCTCCTTCTGTTGTAGACTATTTTTTTCATATGGTTGCTTGGGCATTTTGTGGGTGTGGCACCGGCCGTAGATGTTGACATGCAGAGTTTCAAGCACTCTTCATTCTCTAAAGGGTGACTTTTCAAATGATGCTACACATTAGCAGTAATGCTACTTTTTGTAGCAACGCTTTTGCCGCATACTTGACATATTACTGTTGTCTGTTCGACATCTTCCTGCTTGAAGCGAAACCACCGCCAGACGATGGACCCCGTGCTGTTTTTCTTGGTAATTAATTTTTCTTTCATTTGTTACCAGATTCGCACCTTCTCTCTCTCGTATTACCACTCGCACCGCTAGCATCACAGCTAACTTACCGATGCTGCTACCTCTCTGCTCGGTGAGGGCGTATGACTTTGCACGCGCGACAGTATGTGACGTATGTAAGGAGGTGCGCTTGTTTTATGTCTCTGTGAGGAGAGACAAGAAACAGTGAGAAGAGCCTGTAGTGTAATGCCCGCAGCTAAAAGCAACTGCGTGAGAACATATACTCCAATATCACCATATAGTCATTTTAATATATCTAGTATATTCCATATATCGCCCAGCCCTACATAGTACACACGAAAACCTTATTTAAATAATGGGGTCCGCCCCAGATATGAATAGCGTGCGCGATGTTAGTAGATCCCTCGCAACACGCCCTATAATATACACACTATTTTATAGATTGCACACGCCATGTAACACGTGGTATTTGGATATTTGTAAATCAGACCCCCTATTATGTATCCCATTTTAAAAAGTTTGGTGTCATTGGAAAAACTTGCTGAAAAAATTAGATGTCACAATTACGGTGTATTTTTAATAGATTCAATTCATGAAATTAGCTTTGGAAGTGACGGAAAATTTGAGTAAACCAACCTTGTCGGGCTCGACTTGTGAATGACATCTCAATGACTGGGAAATCAGCAGGTCTAAAAAGTTAGTGTTGCAATCGATCAATTTAAAAGATATTTGGCAGACTAACGGATAAATGAATGAATTCTATTATAATAGGGATTCCAATTAACCTTTTATTTACTGTCAATGTTTTGCAAGGGAGTTTTGTCCACTTGCCAAATTTTGTCAGAGTTTTGTGGCGTGAGTACTTGTTAAATCAGAAAATGTGAACTATGATTGTCCAACTGTGATACCCGGGCTCCATCTAGTGTAAAAATATTAAATATAGCCTTATTTTTATCAAATATTTAGGCCTACTATGCTACTGTATTTTAATGTTGGTCATTGTGGTATTTGGAAAGCAAATTTTTCTGTTTTCTGAGGTGATACTAAAAAAATTGAGAACCACTGGCCTATAGGAATAATGTTCTACGTCATAAGTATTGATATATAGGTATATCATATATATTGGTATATAACGTGAACACATCGCTACTCTGAAAACGGGTCACTGCTCAGATTGCACGATCTATGTCCGCTTTCACTCGGATGACGACTGATGGGATAGTTGTATCTTTCGGCACAAGACTTGTGCTTCCTGTTTAGATGCTGAATTGAGCATAATCCTCACTTAGGTAAAAAATGCTAGATGAAGCGAGCGTTATTGTGTCTAAGTTAATTTTCAAAGTTGAACTTTTTAGCTTATGGCCACAACCTTCTACTACACAGGTGAGATGCATGATTAATAATCTAGCGATAACTTTTTCAAACTCAGGCGATCCAGTAGTAGATTTCGGTAGCTTGAAATGTAACTTTCTTCATTTTTACTTTCTCTTCTCACTCCATGCAAAGAATCAACCAAACTTGATAGTTGATACTGTTACCTGATTGGCTGTTAGCGTGTCACTCCCACTGATCAGTGATAACTTCCTGCGTTGTGCGGTGACCAGAGAGCGAGTGTTTTTGTTCATGCAACCATCTTAACTTTGTGAATTTTGGTCGGAAGAAGAAGAAAAAAAAAAAAATCAAACACATTTTTATCGCAATATATATTGATATCGTTTCATCATCCAGTCTTAGAAGTGAAATACATCCACACTAGGGCTGCAACTAACGATTAATTTGATAATCGATTAATCTGTCGATTATTACTTCGATTAATCGATTAATAATCGGATAAAAGAGACGAACTACATTTCTATCCTTTCCAGTATTTTATTGAAAAAACCAGCATACTGGCACCATGTTGTGGACATTGGGGGTGCAGCATACACCAATAATAACACAGAAATGTAACTCATCAGAACTGAATCAGATATTGTACACGTTTCTGTTGTGAATAATAAAGGATTCATTTTAGGCTGCCTCTGAATAATAGCATGAAATATTCCAGCACCTTCATAACGTTTAGTTATACTAAAGCGTCACTCAAATCTAAATAGATTTATATAGCTTTATCGGCCCGGCTACATTGATCCATTATGAAACCAACCTGAGATATTTCTGTCCGTTACGTTTATTTCCAAATTGGTAACCGTGCGTTTTCTCTCTCAAAACGGAGCCCCGCGTTGCAACAAAGGCATAAAGTTAACGTTACTCACAAAAAAGCTGAACTCATGAATGCCTGTTGCCACTATGGACTTAAAAAGTTACGTACCGTGAGTTCCCTTCATCCATGGCTCCAACATGTTTCATTTTGCAGGTGCTCCTGAAGCAATGTTGTACTTCCGTGCCATTTTGCAGGAAACGGTCTTCTTTGAAGTCTTTAAAGTAAAGTGTTCCCACACTTTTGACGACTTAGGTCGTACACTTTTCTCCATTGGATCAATAACCTCAAGATGTTTTTCTGCTGGACTATCCGTACGGTTTACCTGCGCCATTTTTCGAATGTTTCCAGACGGCGTCGTCACGTGAGCTGTACATGACACATCATTGGCTAGCTTACCTCCACCTCATGAGACGTAGCCTCATCGCCGCCCTGGCGCTGTTTTGTACTGTTTTTGTACTTACTTTGATTATTGTTTCTCAGCTGTTTGTAAATGTTGCGGTGTATAAATAAAGGTTTATAAAAAAAAAAATTTTTTTTAAATAAAATAAATTTTTTAAATAAAATAATAAAAAAGCCTCCGCGCATGCGCATAGCATAGTTCCAACGAATCGATGACTAAATTAATCGCCAACTATTTTTATAATCGATTTTAATCTATTTAATCGATTAGTTGTTGCAGCCCTAATCCACACGCACATTCACTGTACACACATACATATACACATCCTGTACATATATATGCATATAACCACATTTCATTAAACATATTAACGTTTTTCCCTAGGGGAAACTGGATAAGACACGGCACAGTGACAATGCTTAACCTATTACTATAACAATCTATAAGGTTAATACAGCTCGATTCTCTTTCTTCCCCTCAATGTATCTGCTTCCTTTTGTATTTCAAGTTATTACATATATGTATTGTTGCATTTGACACAATTGTATTGTTGATAATACAGGTAATTATTATTAATTATCAATAGTGCTATTTCTATTGGTATTTGCTCCATTTGTAGTGTAATAATGTTTGTCATTTCTGTGTTTACTAAACCAACTGCTTCTTTGCGATCACTTTTCAAATCATATTTGTACACATCGTAATCGCTGATGCTGTTCTTTTGTTGTTGTTGTTATTTTTGTGTTTTTTTGTTGTTGTCTCACTGTCTTATGCCCCTCTTGTCTTTGTCTTTCTATCCCCTGCTGCAGCAAACAATAATATACATCCATTTAATAAAGTCAGGTACAAATAAGGCAAGAATTTATCTTTTGTAAAGTAAATCTGTACAGCAAATATGGGCATCTACATCAAAATGATTTGCCTGAGTGGGTGGACAGGACAAAAAAGAAGTAAGTCACTAGTGTGTAAGTAAGGTAGGGCGTATCGACTACACAGAATCATAAACCAAGCTTGAGTCATCCTATTGTGCTCTTTTCACCTTCTCCAAGCACTTCTGTTGCAAAAAAAAAGTACTTTTTTAAAGGTGTAGCTTGCATACTTCAATGAATTTGCAAAAACCTAGAAAAATGTTGGCAGAGGGACTATTTTTAAGATCTTCCCAGTTGCTTTAAGTGACAGTGCTCACTACATAGCCCTCACGGGTTGCTTTAATGTACCACTTGTATCGGTTATCACCGATCTCTGATAAGGGCGGCGTTCTGCTTGAGTCGGAAGGAAGCGAGTGCTGAGAGCGTGGTCTGAACTTGTTGGTGTCAAGTGAAAACTAGCGAAAGGCTATTCAAGCCCGGAGTCAGTTTTACGCGTCGTTTGCAAATGACTCAGGAGTCAAGCATTGGTGAGGTCATCTGAGTAATTGTCAGGTGCAAAGATCATTCTGTGTGCTTTAAAACAGAAATTGATTAGCATGCAGGTGTTTGTCTGAAAAATAACACAGAATTTAAAGTTGACTTTTAAGTAGTTAATAAGTTTAACTTAACCAGTCGACCCCACCCCTGTTTATTTTCATAGATAAGTCCAAGCCAACTAAATACCATGCCAGAACGTGCTCTTCCTTTTATTAGTGGCTAAGATGAACACAGCAAGTTTTAGTGTCCGGACTCGTGAGATAAAACACCTTTTTATGAACTTTGGGCTACACTTGTTAGTACGCTCTACAGCAGCTGGGAGCACTTTGCAGAGAAGTCTGTATCAAATTGTCCTTGCAGATGCACGCCAATTGCGTTGCTACACTCATAAATAACCTAGAATAAAGTTCTATTCTAAAAGATGTGCTTGAGATCAGGGCCGTAACCATGTTGACAAATACAGAGGTCAAAAACTGGGGGAGCAGCACCATATAAATCATATAAAAGTGCTTCTTAACCATAGGGCCATTGTTTCTCAACTGTGGTCCGTATTAGCCGCAGCAGGACTCAGGTGTAATACAGTTTTGCACCACTTGTGGCAGTAATGCAATATCAAACAAACAGAAAAAGTCTGAAGCTAAAGTTATACAGAAGTTTCTTAAAAGCCAAAATTATGACTAAAGTGGTGAGGTTGTATTTTCATTAGCACTTAAATTTTATTGACCGTTTATTTAAAGGCCTACTGAAATGAATTTTTTTTTATTCAAACGGGGATAGCAGATCTATTCTGTGTGTCATACTGGATCATTTCGCGATATTGCCATATTTTTGCTGAAAGGATTTAGTAGAGAACGACGACGATAAAGATCGCAACTTTTGGTATCTGACAAAAAAAAGCCTTGCCCCTACCGGAAGTAGCGTGACGTAGTCAGTTGAACATTTCCGCAAAGTTCCCTATTGTTTACAGTGATGGCGGCCAGAAGTGAGAGCGATTCGGACCGAGAAAGCGACGATTTCCCCATTAATTTGAGCGAGGATGAAAGATTTGTGGATGAGGAAAGTGCAAGTGAAGGACTAGTGGGGAGTGGACGCGATTCAGATAGGGAAGATGCTGTGAGAGGCGGGTGGGACCTGATATTCAGCTGGGAATGACTACAACAGTAAATAAACTCAAGACATATATATACTCTATTAGCCACAACACAACCAGGCTTATATTTAATATGCCACAAATTAATCCCGCATAACAAACACCTAGGTGTTTGTTATGCTAGCTCCTAGCTCCTAGCTCCCGTCCATATAACCCGCCAATACAATTGAAACACCTGCACAACACACACAATCACTCAGCCCAAAGGACCGTTCACCTAACCCAAGGTTCATAAAGCTTATATATTTACCCAAAGTTACGCACGTACGGGCAAGCGATCAAATGTTTGGAAGCGCAGCTGCGTACTCACGGTAGCACGTCTGCGTCTGTGTATCCAAATCAAAGTAATCCTGGTAAGAGTCTGTGTTGTCCCAGTTCTTTACAGGCGTCTGTGTATCGAAGTCAAAGTCCTCCTGGTAAGAGTCTCTGTTGTCCGAGTTCTTCGATCTTGACCGCATCTTTCGGGAATGTAAACAATGAAACACCGGCTGTGTTGTGTTGCTGACTTCCCTCGCAAAATACTCCGCTTCGCACCGACAACTTTCTTCTTTGCTTGCTCAGCTTCTTTCTCCATAATGCAATGAACAAATTGCAACAGATTCACCAACACAGATGTCCAGAATGCTGTGGAATAATGAGATGAAAACAGAGCTATTTTGTATTGGCCTCAATGGGGTACCGATACTTCTGTTTCACTGGCTACGTCACGCGCATACGTCATCATCCAAAGGCGTTTTCAACCGGAAGTTTAGCGGGAAATTTAAAATAGCACTTTATAAGTCAACCCGGCCGTATTGGCATGTGTTGCAATGTTAAGATTTCATCGTTGATGTATAAACTATCAGACTGCGTGGTCGCTTTCAGTAGGCCTTTAAGAAACATATTGTTTATTATTTTAGTTTGAATGTATTTATGTAAGCACTGCGTATTTATATGTAAATGTATGTTCTTCAGTTTTTGAGTCCCTTCATTTGTTGCATATTTGATTAGTGTTCATTTTTGTAAATAAGCCTGACCTAAGCCTTGATAATAATCTTTGTGATTAACTCATGCTTCATTTGATTGACATCAAGGTTTATCCAGTGTGGGTAGATTAGATATACTTACTGTATTGAGGATACAATTAAAATCAAGAGTAAGATGACTAATTCAGTGTTAATATTTCAGCGGGCCCCGGGATCCCTCTGTAGTGGACTTTTATTGTTGTTTATTATGTTCCTGGTTGGTTCGTTTTAGGCCCTTCTTTAAAAAAACAAAAAAACCTAGTTTTTTATATGGCGAACACAAAATATGCAACATTTTCCCCAAAAAATATCTCAAAGTGGAATATTTAATGTGACCTAATTGGAGCCTTGAATAGGTCAATAATTCATAATAACATTGTTTTTGATTCATTATTATTTTTTAAAGAAAGAAACAGCCTGCATGACAGCTTAGTGTTATTAGAGTCAACATAGCAACATTTTCTCCTTGTCACCTGTTTGCTCTTTTATATCACTTTTTATGTTTTTTATTTTTTTAAATCGTATTTTTAGAATGTGCCGTGGGGCCGTTAAAAAATTACCTGCGGGCCGCAAATAGCCCCCGGGCCGCACTTTGGACACCACTGTTCTAAAAGATGTGCTATTAAGACAACAGGTTACGAGCTAAATAGAAGACCATTCTAATCAGACTATATGCTACCTATCATTATATCGTAGAAGACCTGTCAAAATTCTACTAAGACTACATGCTACCTATCATTATGTCGCAATTATTTTTTGGGGGCCAAACCTGATTTCGTTCTCCACACAATTTAACAAGGCCAGGGTTAAAACGCACAAAGGGTGTCAGACCAGTTAATTTGGTCGGCACTCAATTACAGGGTTCACACCCGTGAACAGATCAGACTAGTTTATGCATTTGTGTAGTTCTATAAACCTTTTAATGATCTGCGGTAGGGATAGGCGCGTGCTAGGGAATTTACGGCAAAACGCCCGTGACGTTGTTTTATCGTGGTTATGATATGATTTCTGCCATGTCTGATTATTATCAATAAATCAAACATTTTCATTGTTAAAAATATGTTTATTCACATGTAGTCACATTACACTTGTTTCACCCAGTATAGTAGCCTTGTACTTTTGGAGATTACAGTAATGTTGTAGCCCGGAGGAACCTCCAAGCGTCATTGCGATGGCCGTCATTGCGGCCACTACAACATGGCCGCAACATTGAAATACTTTGTCACATCCTGTGTAATTCTTCCAAGTGAGAACTGGGCTTTGATTTATGAAACCATGGACGCAAATTGTCCTGCACAAAGTTGATCAATATGACAAGACGACCTTTAGCTGTAATGTTACTGTTTGCATTCCATGTTAGCTTTGCATATATACACTACCGTTCAAAATTTTGGGGTCACATTGAAATGTCCTTATTTTTGAAGGAAAAGCACTGTACTTTTCAATGAAGATAACTTTAAACCAGTCTTAACTTTAAAGAAATACACTCTATACATTGCTAATGTGGTAAATGACTATTCTAGCTGCAAATGTCTGCTTTTTGGTGCAATATCTACATAGGTGTATAGAGGCCCATTTCCAGCAACTATCACTCCAGTGTAGGGCTGCAGCTAACGATTATTTTTCTATCGATTAATCTATAGATTATTTTTTTCGATTAATCGGTTAATCTATAGATTATTTTTTCGATTAATCTATAGATTATTTTTTCCTTTTGCCGATTATTTTTTTATTCAAAATGAAGATGAAAAAATGAATGTAGGCCCGTTTTTTCAAAAGGCATGGCTTTTATTTACAAAAAAAAAGAAGTATGGCCACTCAGTCAACATTGACAACAACATGACTACATATTCTGTAACAATGTAAACATTTAAAACTTTTAACATTTAACAAAATTAAAAGTAGCTTATTTGCTTTTTAATGTGCAAATATAAAAGTCAACATCCAGTGCAAATCTTAATATTCTGCAATAGTATAAGCATTTCAAAAGTAAAAGTATTGCTTATTTTGCTTTAAAATGTGCAAAAATAAAGATAAACATCCAATACAAAAAAGTGCAAAACGAAATATTCTGTAACAACAGTGTAAACATTTCAACAAAAGTGAAAGTATTGCTTATTTGCTAAAATGTGCAAAAATAAAGATAAACATCCAATACAAAAAAGTGCCAATCTAAATATTCTGGAGCACTGTAAACATTAAGTATTGCTTTTAAAATGTGCAAAATAAACATCCAGTCCAACACAGTACACAATAACCAATTCTACTCATTCCAGTGAGTGACTAACAGTTGTAATGAAGAAAGGTTAGCATGTCTACATGCTTTGGTTCTTTTCTTGGTTACAATATTCCCAGCAGCTGAAAATAGGGGCCGATGTGGCTGGAACTGAGAGCTAATTAGCCTTCACCTCAAGCCAGGATTGCGAGCGAGCTGAGCTGCAGTTTAAGTTTCTAGAAGGTCAACGGGCTCATAGTGATGTTACTAGTAGTTGACTGGGAGGTGTTTATTATCATTTGGGGAGAGTTTGCTGCCTGATGCTCACCTGCTAAACACCTATCTGCTCCACCCTGAAGCGCTGACTACATGCGCTCTGAATACGCACTGCTGATTGGCTGATAATGCTTCGTGTGTACCAATCAGATGGTTGTGTGGGTGGGACAATGCTGCGTGTGTACCAATCAGATGGTTGTGTGGGTGGGACAATGCTGCGTGCTGAGACAGAGCCAGACGGAGCAAAGCAGCTTGTTAAGACTTTAGCTTTAGCTTAGAAACTCGTTCGGTACACCCCAGTACCGAACCGAAAGCCCCGTACCGAAACGCTTCAATACAAAACACGTACCGTTACACCCCTAGCAGATACAAATGACACATTCATGTTTTTGTGTAATGATGACAACGTATGCTCGCGCGGACGATTGACTAGTTGATGGTTTTCTTTTCAAATGTTCGTTCATAGCCGTTGTGCTGCTATGATAGGCCACTTCCGCTCGACACAGTGTGCATACAACAACATTATTAGGCCGTTTATTAAAATACTCCCACACTTTTGGCATGCTTTCCCCCCCCTCGCTCGCATCGTCTTCTTTGATCGTCTTGACGGTAGTGTGACGTCATTATGCGACGCGTCGACGCACAAAAACGGCGTCGACGTATTTACGTAACCGATGACGTCGACTACGTCGACGCGTCGTTTCAGCCTTACTCCAGTGTTCTAATGGTACAAAGTGTTTGCTCATTGGCTCAGAAGGCTAATTGATGATTAGAAAACCCTTGTGCAATCATGTTCATACATCTGAAAACAGTTTAGCTCGTTACAGAAGCTACAAAACTGACCTTCCTTTGAGCAGATTGAGTTTCTGGAGCATCACATTTGTGGGGTCAATTCAACGCTCAAAATAGGCCAGAAAAAGAGAACTTTCATCTGAAACTCGACAGTCTATTCTTGTTCTTAGAAATGAAGGCTATTCCACAAAATAGTTTGGGTGACCCCAAACTTTTGAACGGTAGTGTATATGTGTATATGTTAGCTTTGCATATATATATATATATATATATATATATATATATATATATATATATATATATATATATATATATATATATATATATATATATATATATATATATATATATATATATATATATATATATATGTATATATGCACACATATATATCATGATAAACACGTACTTGATATTAATAAAAAATGCATTCGATAAAACGTCGGATAATCTTTTTTCTTTTATGTCGGAAGAAAGCGGAAATTGTGACGCAAGGTTGGTTGCATGAACAAAGGCACTCGCAGTCTGGTAACCGAGCAACGCAGGAAGAGATCACTTGTCAGTGGGAGAGAGGTAACCGTATCAACGATCAAGTTTGGTTGTGCCAGCTTGTTGTCTCGCGGTTAATTCTTTGCACGGAGTGAGAAGAGAAAGTAAAAATGAGTGCTGCAGAGAGCGATGAAATTGTAAATATAACAGGAAAAGTCACCTGGACAGTCGGGATGTATATCGTTTAGATTTTATCGGTGCGATACCCTTATCGATAATCCTCTGTACTCGCATCTGTCCTATATGCAATTTGTGGAAAGAAAGATGTAAAAAAAAATATATTTTAATTAGCATATATGTTAATGTTAAGGTGTTCAACCATGTTCAAGAGGTTGAACACTTTAACATGATGTAGAGCAGGGGTCACCAACGCGGTGCCCGCGGGCACCAGGTAGCCCGTAAGGACCAGATGAGTAGCCCGCTGGCCTGTTCTAAAAGTAGCTCAAATAGCAGCAATTACCAGTGAGCTGCCTCTATTTTTTAAATTTTATTTATTTACTAGCAAGCTGGTCTCGCTTTGCCCGACATTTTTAATTCTAAGAGAGACAAAACTCAAATAGAATTTGAAAATCCAAGAAAATATTTTAAAGACTTGGTCTTCACTTGTTTAAATAAATTCATTAATTTTTTTACTTTGCTTCTTATACCTTTTTATCTTTTAAATTCCTTCCTCTTCTTTCCTGACAATTTAAATCAATGTTCAAGTAAATTTTTTTTTTTTTTTGTAAAGAATAATAAATAAATTTTAATTTAATTCTTCATTTTAGCTTGTTTTTTCGACGAAGAATATTTGTGAAATATTTCTTCAAACTTATTATGATTAAAATTCAAAAAAATTATTCTGGCAAATCTAGAAAATCTGTAGAATCAAATTTAAATCTTATTTCAAAGTCTTTTGAATTTCTTTTAAAATTTTTGTTCTGGAAAATCTAGAAGAAATAATGATTTGTCTTTGTTAGAAATATAGCTTGGTCCAATTTGTTATATATTCTAACAAAGTGCAGATTGGATTTTAACCTATTTAAAACATGTCATCAAAATTCTAAAATTAATCTTAATCAGGAAAAATTACTAATAATGTTACATAAAAGATTCGAATTAGCTAGTTTTTCTCTTCTTTTTTTCGGTTGAATTTTGAATTTTAAAGAGTCGAAATTGGAGATAAACTATGTTTCAAAATTTAATTGTAATTTTTTTTGTGTTTTCTCCTCTTTTAAACCGTTCAATTAAGTGTAAATATCATTAATTATTAATAATAACATAGAGTTAAAGGTAAATTGAGCAAATTGGCTATTTCTGGCAATTTATTTAAGTGTTTTTAAACTGGTAGCCCTTCGCATTAATCAGTACCCAAGAAGTAGCTCTTGGTTTCAAAAAGGTTGGTGACCCCTGCTGTAGAGTAACATCTCAGACCAGGGAAGTCTTTTATCAACACCTGTTTTTTTTTTTAGGTCTAAAAGAAGTCAACTATGTTTGCAGTAGGGTTGTACGGTATACCGGTACTAGTATAGTATCGCGGTACTAATGTCAAATGGATTATACTTGTATAGCGCTTTTCTACCTTCAAGGTACTCAAAGTGCTTTGACACTATTTCCTCATTCACCCATTCATGGAGCTGCTATGCAAAGCCCTAACCATGACCCAGCAAGGGTGAAGTGACATGACTAGGACAGTGGAAGCTTGGATCGAACCTGTAACCCTCAAGTCGCTGTCACGGCCGTTCTACCAGCCAAGCCACGCCGTCCCAAAAAAGCAACACATAAGCAAGTTGCAATGACAATAACAGTATATCAACTTGTGACTCATAAGGCATTACGTTGTCTTCCTCTACAAGAAATACCACCCCGCCTATATTATCATGTTAGGTCATGTGAGATGTTGTATACTAGTTTGCCGATTGGTAATATTTTAGTTTCTTATGCAGATTGGATTGAGTCTGGGTTTCACAAAAACACAATTTGCATGTAGTTATGCCATTAAAAGTATGTGATAAAAACTAAAAAATCTGCAAGCCCAATACTCATTAATGAATGAAAAACGGTACTATACTCTGTTTGAAAAGTACCGGTTCGCTGTATTTAAAAAAAAAAAAATTATAACTGGCATGACGGCGCCTCATCGGGACATTGCTGGTTTTACGAGCAAAGGAGCATGTTCGGCAGCGCACACACACAGAGTACTTAAAGCAGACACAGTGTGTAGACAGATAAGGGAGGATGCATTTTGGTGTAAAAAGTAAAGATAAAGGTGAAGTTATAACACTGAAACACCCTCAGGAAGAGGTGCTTTAAGACATGGCTAGCTAGTTAGCGGCTAATGCCCATCCGCAATCGGCAGTGTTTTAGCTACTTCTAAATCACTAATCCTCGCCTAGAGGGCGACGAAAAAAGTACGTTTTTTACAAGTATTACTATCACTGCAGGACGAGGAATAGCTAAACATGCTTCACTACACACCGTAGGAGGATACAATTGCTCACCGGCGTCACAATGTAAACAAATGCCATGGGTGGATCTACACCTGACATCCACTGTAATGATACCAAGTACAGGAGCGTATCTAGTCGATGCTACTAATACTTTTTTATTTTTTAATTCATATTATATTCATAAACTCAGGAAATACGTCCCTGGTCACATGAGAACTTTAAATTATGACCGATATATGATTATGTAACTACTTGGTATCGGATTGATACCTACATTTGTGGTATCATCCAAAACTAATGTAAAGTATCAAAACAAGAGAAGAATAAGTGGTCTGTAAATGATGCAAGGCGCTCGTCCCCACCAAGACGGGCAATATCCCCTTTAGAGCACAGCCATAAAGAAAAATTAAAAAAACAAACGTTTTATTGAACCCATTTTTTAATCTGTTACATGTCTATCGCGATAAATTTTGATATTGTTTTTATCACACAACTAGAGATGTCCGATAATGGCTTTTTTGCCGATATTCCGATATTGTCCAACTCTTAATTACCGATTCCGATATCAACCGATGCCGATATATACAGTCGTGGAATTAACACATTATTATACCTAATTTAGTTGTGATGCCCCACTGGATGCATTAAACAATGTAACAAGGTTTTCCAAAATAAATCAACTCAAGTTATGGAAAAAAATGCCAACATGGCACTGCCATATTTATTATTGAAGTCACAAAGTGCATTATTTTTTTTAACATGCCTCAAAACAGCAGCTTGGAATTTGGGACATGCTCTCCCCGAGAGAGCATGAGGAGGTTGTGGTGGGCGGGGTTTTGGGGGTTAGGTGGTAACTATATTGTAGCGTCCCGGAAGAGTTAGTGCTGCAAGGGGTTCTGGGTATTTGTTCTGTTGTGATTATGTTGTGTTACGGTGCGGATGTTCTCCCGAAATGTGTTTGCCATACTTGTTTGGTGTGGGTTCACAGTGTGGCGCATATTTGTAACAGTGTTAAAGTTGTTTATACGGTCACCCTCAGTGTGACCTGTATGGCTGTTGACCAAGTATGCTTTGCATTCACTTGTGTGTGTGTGAAAAGCTGTAGATATTATGTGACTGGGCCGGCACGCAAAGGCAGTGCCTTTAAGGTTTATTGGCGCTCTACTTCTCCCTACGTCCGTGTACACAGCGGCCTTTTAAAAAGTCATACATTTTACTTTTTGAAACAGACACCGTTAATTTCCGATATTACATTTTAAAGCATTTATCGGCCGATAATATCGGCAGTCCGATATTATTGGATTTTTTCTACACAAAACCTAATTCAACGCTTAATTAATGCCAAAAACATGTAGCATATGCTTTAAAAATCCGGTGAAGCCATGAGATTTGAAGGGCAATGTAGAATTTCTGCTGGTTGCCTTTTCTCCTTCGGCGATGCTAATGAGTTTTCTGTCGTCCACAGCGTTCATTCAGTCCGACACGATATTAGAAGTTCTACATTTCGGCGATGGAGGCCTTTTACAGGTAAGCTCTGCAGTGAACAATTGAATACATCTGATTCTTAGACTGTTGGAGGATGCCTGGTGGGATACGTTGTCTCCAACCAAGCATTTCTGGTTGCAAACCCTTCCTGAATGTAGATATTTGTGGTGGTCGCTTTAAAGACAGAAGACACTTTGAAGAAAAGTAGGATGAATCATTGCTTTTTTAACGCAGTGACACAAATATGATGTACAGTGTTCCCTCGCTACAACACGGTTCACTTTACACGGCCTCGCTGTTGCACTGATTTTTTTGTGTGTCATTTTTTACATGCTTTTGTTTTTTACAGCATTGTGTTCTGCTTCCTGATTCGCCAAGGGACTATAGACCATTGTCAATCAATCTTCTTCACGCCAGGTGTCCTATACAGTAGTGGTCCCCAACCACCGGGCCGCGGACCGATTGGTACCGGGCCGTGCAAGAAATTAAAAAAAAAAAAAAAAATTTTTTTAAATTTAATTTTTTTTAAAAATTAAATCAACATAAAAACACTATATATACATATTGTGTATGTGTATGTCAATATATATCAATACAGTCTGCAGGTATACAGTCCGTAAGCACACATGATTGTATTTTTTTATGAAAAAAAAAAAAATAATAAAAAAGTAAAAAAATCCCCCCCCCACCCCACCCCCTAGTCCGTGGGACAAATTTTCAAGCGTTGACCGGTCCCCAGCTACAAAAGGTTGGGGACCACTGCTATACAGTACAGAATGCCTTCAGCTTGCCTAATTTACAAAATTGTTTGATGCGTACATATACACAGTACAGTTTAATAGTTTGGACACGCCTTCTCATTTCAACGCGCTATTTTTATCTTCATGAATATTTACATTGTAGATCAGGGGTCACCAACGCGGTGCCCGCGGGCACCAGGTAGCCCGTAAGGACCAGATGAGTAGCCCGTTGGCCTGTTCTAAAAATAGCTCAAATAGCGGCACTTACCAGTGAGCTGCCTCTATTTTTTAAATTGTATTTATTTACTAGCAAGCTGGTCTCGCTTTGCTCGACATTTTTAATTCTAAGAGAGACAAAACTCAAATAGAATTTGAAAATCCAAGAAAATATTTTAAAGACTTGGTCTTCACTTGTTAAAATAAAATCATTAATTTTTTTACTTTGCTTCTTATAACTTTCAGAAAGACAATTTTAGAGAAAAAATACAACCTTAAAAATGATTTTAGGATTTTTAAACACATATACCTTTTTACCTTTTAAATTCCTTCCTCTTCTTTCCTGACAATTTAAATCAATGTTCAAGTAATGTTTTTTTTTTTTATTGTAAAGAATAATAAATGTATTTTAATTTAATTCTTCATTTTAGCTTCTGTTTTTTCGACAAAGAATATTTGTGAAATATTTCTTCAAACTTATTATGATTAAAATTCAAAAGAATTATTCTGGCAAATCTAGGACATCTGTAGAATCAAATTTGAATCTTATTTCAAAGTCTTTTGAATTTCTTTCTAAAATTTTTGTTCTGGAAAGTCTAGAAGAAATAATGATTTGTCTTTGTTAGAAATATAGCTTGGTCCAATTTGTTATATGTTCTAACAAAGTGCAGATTGGATTTTAACCTATTTAAAACATGTCATCAAAATTCTAAAATTAATCGTAATCAGGAAAAATTACTAATGATGTTCCATATATTATTTTTTTAATTTTTTCAAAAAGATTCGAATTAGCTAGTTTTTGTCTTCTTTTTTTCGGTTGAATTTTGAATTTTAAAGAGTCGAAATTGAAGATAAACTATGTTTCAAAATGTAATTGTCATTTTTTTCGTGTTTTCTCCTCTTTTAAACCGTTCAATTAAGTGTAAATATATTAATTATTAATAATAACATAGTTAAAGGTAAATTGAGCAAATTGGCTATTTCTGGCAATTTATTTAAGTGTGTATCAAACTGGTAGCCCTTCGCATTAATCAGTACCCAAGAAGTAGCTCTTGCTTTCAAAAAGGTTGGTGACCCCTGTTGTAGATTGTCACATCAGAGGGTCGTAAAGACCGCCCAGAAGATCATTGGATGCCCCCTCCCCTCCCTGGCTGACCTGTACAGCTTCCGCTGTCTCAGGAAAGCACAGAGCATCCTGAAAGACCCATTCCACCCCGGGCGCTGCCACCTAGAACTGCTACCCTCGGGCAGACGCTATAGGGTGCTAAAGGCGGGCACAAATAGACTAAAAAAAAGTTTTTACCCAAGAGACCTATAGTAGCATTAAACAGGCACTGAGTGAGCACAATGTGCCCGTCATGTCCTCATGTGTCATGTCTTTTTATTTTTTCGGACTATAATGTTCAATAATGTTATATGTATATTTATGCATATGTATGGATATATGCATGTGTGTGGATATATACATATATAAAGATACATATCTTCTTTTTTAATCTTTTTCTTGCTATTTATATTACTAAATTATTGTGTATGCACCTTAGGGGATTTGCTCCAATTTTGTTGTTCTTTGAACCTGTTCACTGTAGTAATGACAAATAAAACTATTCTATTCCATCAAAACTATGACACCTATGAAGTGAAAACCATTTCAGGTGACTACCTCTTGAAGCTCATGGAGAGAATGTCAAGAGTGTGCAAAGCAGTAATCAGAGCAAAGGGTGGCTATTTTGAAGAAACTAGAATATAAAACATGTTTTCAGTTATTTCACCTTTTTTTTGTTAAGTACATAACTCCACATGTGTTCATTCATAGTTTTGATGTGACAATCTACAATGTAAATAGTCATGAAAATACAGAAAACACATTGAATGAGAGGGTGTTTACAAACCTTTGGCCTGTACTGTATACTGTACAGTACTTTAAACGAAGAAAAAAAATTGTTATATATTAGAAAAACAACCTGTAAATGAAAAAACGTGCACAGTAAAAGGAAAAAAAAAACATCCAGTAAATGAAAAAACATAGTATAAATGAAAAAAATACATAATGAATGGGGATAAGCTGATTGGCAACACTAAATTGGCCCTAGTGCAGTGGTTCTTAACCTGGTTGGAGGTACCGAACACCACTAGTTTCATATGCGCATTCACTGAATCCTTCTTTAGTGAAAAAAAAATATATATATATACACTACCGTTCAAAAGTTTGGGGTCACCCAAACAATTTAGTGGAATAGCCTTCATTTCTAAGAACAAGAATAGACTGTCGAGTTTCAGATGAAAGTTATCTTTTTCTGGCCATTTTGAGCGTTTAATTGACCCCACAAATGTGATGCTCCAGAAACTCAATCTGCTCAAAGGAAGGTCAGTTTTGTAGCTTCTGTAACGAGCTAAAGTGTTTTCAGATGTGTGAACATGATTGCACAAGGGTTTTCTAATCATCAATTAGCCTTCTGAGCCAATGAGCAAACACATTGTACCATTAGAACACTGGAGTGATAGTTGCTGGAAATGGGCCTCTATACACCTATGTAGATATTGCACCAAAAACCAGACATTTGCAGCTAGAATAGTCATTTACCATATTAGCAATGTATAGAGTGTATTTCTTTAAAGTTAAGACTAGTTTAAAGTTATCTTCATTGAAAAGTACAGTGCTTTTCCTTCAAAAATAAGGACATTTCAATGTGACCCCAAACTTTTGAACGGTAGTGTACAGTATATATATATATATATATATATATTTCAAATTCAAGACAATATTATATGTTTTTGGTAACACTTTAGTATGGGGAACATATTTTAAGTAACAAAGACTTAATTTAGAGTTATTTGGACACTAGGGGAACATATTCTAAGTAATAAAGACTTAGTTTAGAGTTATTTGGTTAGGGTTTGAGGGTTAGGGTTATAATAAGGCCATGCCGAATAAGGCATTAATAAGTACTTAATAATGACTAGTTAAGAGCCAATATGTTACTGATTTGCATGTTAATAAGCAACTAATTAATGGTGAATATGTTCCCCATACTAAAGTGTTACCATGTTTTTGTGCATAAAATGAAGCGTGCATGAACATCACCTTGTTCAAACAACAAAACCAACACAGTGCATAAGCTCACAACAAATGACACACCTGCAAACCAGTCAGCTGTTGCCGTATCCGTAATACGCCGATAGGGAGAAGTTTGTATTTACACGATGAGTCGGGTGTGTTTTGACCTCCGCCGAACCCCTGAGCCCGACTCACCGAACCCCTAGGGTTCCATAGAACCCAGGTTAAGAACCACTGCCCTAGTGTGTGTGAATGTTGTCTGTCTATCTGTGTTGACCCTGTGATGAGCTGGCGATTTGTCCATGTTGTACGCTGCCTTCCGCCCAAATGCAGCTGAGATAGGCTCCAGCACCACCTGCGACCCCGTAAGGCAGTGGTCCCCAACCTTTTTGTAGCTGCGGACCGGTCAACGCTTGAAAATTTGTCCCACGGACCGGTGGGGGGGGGGGGTTGTATTTAAATTTTTTTGTTTATTTTATTTATTTATTTATTTTTTACATAAATAAATACAATAATGTGTGCTTACGGACTGTATCCCTGCAGGCTGTATTGATCTATATTGATATAGAATGTATATATTGTGTTTTTTATGTTGATTTCATAATTTTTATTTTTTTATTTTTTTTTTTTTTATAATTCTTGTGCGGCCCGGTACCAATCGGTGGTTGGGGACCACTGCCGTAAGGGACAAGCGGTAGAAAATGGATGGACAATGAATGAAAACACAAACAAATACAATTTTTTTACTTCTACTACACGGATTTCACTTAGAGGGTATTTTTTGGAACGTAACCCCAGCGTTAAAGGAGGGAACACTGTATTTGGTCATGTGATCACCTTTTACTGACTGCACGGTTCACTGTTTGTTCTTTTTGCAGGCAGACTCCGACGTCGATTTTACTTTATATCATCAACAAAGGTAAGCTTTTCTTCTTCTTTTTTTTGTCACTAAAGTCAGGGATGTTCAAAATGTGGCCCGCAACTTGTTTTTTGTATTGGCCTGGAATACAAACAAGAATATAAAATGATGTAAAAAGTTGAAATGTTACCATAATAAGTTTTTAGAGTTAAATATACATTCTTAGAACATTTGCGTCGGCCCCCGGTGGAACAAGTTTGGACACCCCTGACTTTATTATCTACATCACCCCAGGCTCTGTACACAACACACACATTTTTGCTTTTTGTTTGCATCCATCGGTGGCTCCAATTAGGGATGATGTTTGATAAGGAATTATCGAGTTCGAGCCTATTATTGAATCCTCTTATCGAACCGATTCCTTATCGATTCTCTTATGGAGTCCAGATAGGTTGTTGTATATGGAAAAAAACACACAATATTTGGTTTAACAAAAGCTCACTTTTATTATATAATAAAAAAATAAAATCTAATAAATAAATAAATATTGACTGTTACCCACCTAAAAAAATAAAATAAAATAAATAAATATTGACTGTTATTACCCAAAGTATATTAAGTGGGATTTTTCAGAGAAACAAATATATACAGTAACACAAAAACAACCTGTCTCTGTGATCACTATATGTGTATAAATGATAATATAGTGTTAAATAAAATCAGTCCCTTGGGCACAAAACTGAAAATAATACAGCTCTCCAAAAAGTGCACTTCTGCTGCTATTTGACATAACTGTTTGTTATGATGCTTTGACATTTTTGCACTTTATTTCTTTATTGAAAGACAATTCTATGAAGAGAAAAGTTGTTTGCAAATGTGGTTACAATGCTAAAAAATGAAAAGTTAAAGCTAAAAAAAGAAATACACTTTATTGAGTTAACATTATTTCTTTATAGGGGGAAAAATGTTATGAGCTAGAGAATATAACAACTACACTACCCAGCATGCAACGGGAGTTACGAGCATGCGTGGTAACCCCGAAAAGTGTTGCATGTTGCCACGCTGTGAAAGTAAACGTCAAGAACTCAGCCAACACGCCTCGTCTGCATTATTTATAATTAGACAGACAACACATCTACAGTGTGATTTTGTTTTGTTTACAAGGAAAGAAAAACAAAAGTTCAAAAAGGGAGATGTGTTGTATATATATGTATGTGCTGCGGTTGTTTTAAGAAGGTTGCGACAGCTGCCGTAAAGGAGGTGCGTTGCTAGCCTGGTTGCTATGTTTCCGGTTGGTGGTAAAAGTGTTGGTCATGTGTTTGTACCCTGCTCAAATCTCTCAGTAAAGTTATTCGATGGATTATAGCTTTTGTTTTGAACTTTATTACACCTTGGAGCGCTTTTTCCCGTCCATTGTTTTCCTGCTTTCGCTATCTGCGCCTAATGACTGAGCTACATGACGTCATTTCTTGTGATGTCCCACGGAGCATTTCTGGTCGGGACGGGATTCGAATAAAGAATCAACTCTTTTCCTTTACTATAGTGGTCTCGATAACGGGTACCGGTTCTCAAAAAGGGATTAGAGTCCTAAGACTCGGTTCTTTTCTTATCAAACAACCGGGAAAACCGGTTTCGAGTATCATCCCTAGCTCCAATAGACTTTTTTTACACATTGGTGGGCCCTCGTCAGACCAGAGCTTTGTGTCCAAGCCCCTGGACTGTTGCTTCCTGTGTGTTTTGTCTTCAAGACTTGGCCTTGACTGTTTGCACGGCGCGTTCTGATCCGTCAAGGGTTATCTCGCGCAGGCATTGCGTGACCACTCCCGTGTCGTGGGAGAGAAGAGGGGGGTATTTTCATTTTTCACTGTTTACTTTCATTTTGTTTGATAGCAAAACCCCCCTTGTGGTCCAGGCTGTGACAGTTGTCATCCACGCGAAACTGAAAAGCTTTTCATGCTTTCTGAAGAGGAGAGGTCCTTCTCACGTTCGCTTTTTGGTCGCTCAACTCAAGATAGTTTGACGTTTTTCTTTGTAGCAGCACAAATTGATACTTTTGTTTTATCTCGATCCGCATGCACAACTCTGGTGTTTGGCCTTGACCGAGGCCTTTCTGCTGTTGTTACTTTGTGTCAGCACTAAGCATTAACGAGCCAAAACTTTGTGGAGGGGTGAGAATGGGAATGGGAGTACAGGCACTCCTTGTGTTCCAACCTTTCATGTTCTGTTTTCGTGCGTACATACTGTACAAAAAGAAAGACAAGATTTTTTTCTGTGGACGAAGCAAACGTAGGTGTAAGGTTCATTGTCGTAACCGGCTTGAGTGGGCAAATGCTCACAATCGGAGCGTGCAGTTGACATGCTGACTGCAGGAATGTCCACCAGAGCTGCACAGCTACCATAAGCCGTCTCCAAGGGCGTTTCAGATAATTTGGCAGTACATCCAACCGGCCTCACAACCACACCAGCCCAGGACCTACAACAGGACAGCTGCTGCGACAATTGGGTTGCATAACCAAATAATTTTTGCACAAGCTGTGTGAAACCGTCTCTCTCGCTGACACTGAGGAAGGACAATCTTGCTATTGTTGTTCTTGGTTAAATGTTTCCCTTACAGGCCTGGGCTGATATTCGATACGTCAATTAACTGGACAATAATGAAAATGAAGTCGGTACGTTTTCCAGCCTCGACAATCCCCATCGTGCGTTGTTACTGATTACAAGAGCGGCCACTCTTTTGCATCGATATCAGCAGCTGCTGGTGTTTGTACTACAAATAAACGATAGTCATGGTAACTGCTGTAAAACTGCCGACGTTAGTATTACCGTATTAAATTAAAATGATCAAAAAATTGTTATTGATAACCACATTTAAAAAAAAAATTATGGAGACCAAATAGCATTAGCTTGCTTTGAAATGCTAACATGTAAACATGACACATTAACATCTTTCCAATTAAAACAATTAAGGTACTATGTAAATAAACATTTACAAAACCTTTCTATGTAAATATCTCATTTCACAACGTACTGGTGTATCGATATTCAGCTGATAGTCTGTTGCGGCTAATGAAAACATGTTTTTTCTTCAAAAATGTAGTGGGTGCGGCTTATTTACTGCTGCAGCTTGTAGTCCAGAAAATATGGTAATCAATATACTGTACCTCTGTGCAGCTTTTTTATTATTTTTTTATTTTCAGGGACGGTACCGTATCGAAAATGATTCATTAGTGTATATATATGTGTGTGTTTGTGTATATGTGTGTGTGTGATATATATATATATATATATTATATATAATATATATGTAATATATATATATATATATATATATATATATATATATATATATATATATATATATATATATATATATATATATATATATACTAATGAATCATTTTCGATACGATACCGTCCCTGAAAATAAAAAAAATTAGGGATGTCCGATAATGGCTTTTTGCCGATATCCGATATTCCGATATTGTCCAACTCTTTAATTACCGATACCGATATCAACCGATACCGATATCAACCGATATATGCAGTCGTGAAATTGACACATTATTATGCCTAATTTGGACAACCAGGTATGGTGAAGATAAGGTACTTTTTAAAAAAATAAAATAAAATAAGATAAATAAATTAAAAACATTTTCTTGAATAAAAAATAAAGTAAAACAATATAAAAACAGTTACATAGAAACTAGTAATTAATGAAAATTAGTCAAGTTAACTGTTAAAGGTTAGTACTATTAGTGGAGCAGCAGCACGCACAATCATGTGTGCTTACGGACTGTATCCCTTGCAGACTGTATTGATATATATTGATATATAATGTAGGAACCAGAATATTAACAACAGAAAGAAACAACCCTTTTGTGTGAATGAGTGTAAATGGGGGAGGGAGGTTTTTTGGGTTGATGCACTAATTGTAAGTGTATCTTGTGTTTTTTATGTTGATTTAATAAAAAAACAAAAAAAAACGATACAGATAATAAAAAAAAACGATACCGATAATTTCCGATATTACATTTTAACGCATTTATCGGCCGATAATATCGGCCTGCCGATATCGGACATCTCTAAAAAAAAATAATAAAAAAGCTGCACAGATGTACAGTATATTGATTACTGTATTTTCTGGACTACAAGCTGCACCAGTATATAAGCCGCACCCACTACATTTTTGAAGAAAAAACATGTTTTCATTAGCCGCAACAGACTATCAGCTGAATATCGATACAGCGGTACGTTGTGAAATGACATATTTACATAGAAAGGTTTTGTAAATGTTTATTTACATAGTACCTTAATTGTTTTAATTGGAAAGACGTTAATGTCTCGTGTTTACATGTTAGCATTTCAAAGCAAGCTAATGCTATTTGGTCTTCATAATTTTTTAAAAATGTGGTTATCAATAAAAAAAATTTGATCACTTTAATTTAATATGGTAATACTAACGTCGGCAGTTTTACAGCAGTTACCATGACTATCGTTTATTTGTAGTACAAACACCAGCAGTGTATGTATGTACGGTATACTGGTATAGTACCGCGATACGAATGAATCATTTTCGATTTCGATACCGTCCCTGAAAAGTACCAGCCCCCCCGTCGTCACGTTTGATTGATTGATTGAAACTTTTATTAGTAGATTGCACAGTGAAGTACATATTCCGTACAATTGACCACTAAATGGTAACACCCGAATAAGTTTTTCAACTTGTTTAAGTCGGGGTCATGTAGTAGCATGTTGGGCAGCGCACACACACAGAGTACTTACAAGCAGACACAGTGTGTAGACAGAAAAGGGAGAATGGACGCATTTTGGTGTAAAAAGTACAGATAAAGGTGAAGTTATAACACTGAAACACCCTCAGGAAGAGCTGCTTTAAGACATGGCTAGCTAGCTAGCAGCTAACGTCCATCCGTCGTCGGCAGTGTTTTAAATCACTAATCCTGGTCTCCTTGGCAACAAATAAAGTCAGTTTTTTACAAGTAGCATTATCACTGGAGGACGAGAAATAGCTAAACATGCTTCACTACACACCATAGCTCACCAGCATCAAAATCTAAACAAACGCCATTAGTGGATCGACACCTGACATCCACTGTAATGATACCAAGTACAGGAGCTTATTTAGTCGATACTACTATGATTACATCGATATTTTTTATAGTCCCAAAATCTTTTTTCCTTTTTTTAAAAATTCATATTATGTTTATAAAGTCAGTAAATACGTCCCTGGACACATGAGGACTTTCAATATGACTAATGTATGATCCTGTAACTACTTGGTATCGGATCCATAGCTAAATGTGTGGTATCATCCAAAACTAATGTAAAGTATCAAAGAAGAGAAGAATAAGTGATTATTATAGTTTAACAAAAGTGTAGATAGAGCATGTTGAAATGGTAAATAAGCAGATATTAATGGTAAATGGTGGTGGATTAATAATCCGTTTTTACAGTTTGTCCTTTATAATGTGTACAAAATAATTGGTAGATAAATGACACAATATGTTACTGCATACGTCAGCAGACTAATTAGGAGCCTGTTTGTTTACTTACTACTAAAAGACAAGTTGTCTAGTATGTTCACTATTTTATTTAAGGACTTAACTACAATAATAAACATATGTATACCCTAAGAATTTTTGTTAAAATAAAGCCAATAAT
>NC_084757.1:3759135-3781635 GCF_033978785.1 Entelurus aequoreus | reverse complement strand
ACATACATATATATACAACATATCTCCCTTTTTGAACTTTTGTTTTTCTTTCCTTGTAAACAAAACAAAATCACACAGTATGTGTGTTGTCTGTCTAATTATAAATAATGCAGACGAGGCGTGTTGGCTGAGTTCTTGACGTTTACTTTCACAGCGTGCTCATAACCTCATTCTTAGCTGCCGGGTGACGACATGCAACACTTTTCGAGGCTACCGCGCATGCTCGTCACTCCTGTTGCATGCTGGGTAGTGTAGTTGTTATATTCCTAGCTCATAACATCACATATTTCCCCCTATAAAGAACTAATGTTAACTCAATAAAGTGTATTTCTTTTTTTAGCTTTAACTTTTCATTTTTTAAGCACTGTAACCACATTTGCAAACAATTTTTCTCTTCATAGAATTTTCTTTCAATAAAGAGTGCAAAAATGTGAAAGCATCATAACAAACAGTTTTGTCAAATAGCAGCAGAATTGCACTTTTTGGAGAGCTGTATTATTTTCAGTTTTGTGCCCAAGGGACTGATTTTATTTAACACTATATTATTATTTATACACCTATAGTGATCACGTAGACAGGTTGTTTTTGTGTTACTGTATATATTTGTTTTTCTGAAAAATCCCACTTAATATACTTTGGGTAACAACAGTCAATATTTATTTATTTTATTTTATTTTTTTAGGGGGGTAACAGTCAATATTTATTTATTTATTAGATTTGATTTTTTTCTTATATAATAAAAGTGAGCTTTTGTTAAACCAAATATTGTGGTTTTTTCCATATACAACAACCTATCTGGACTCGATAAGAGAATCGATAAGGAATCGGTTCGATAAGAGGATTCGATAATAGGCTCGAACTCGATAATTTCTTATCAAGCATCATCCCTAAATACAAATAAGGCAACGAGAGAAGTATCCCACACTTCTCTTTTGTAAAGTAAACTTGTACAGCCGATATGGGCATCTACATCAACTATATGATTTGCCTTAGAAACTGGACAGGACCCAAAAATTTTTAAAAAAGTTTTTATTTTTTAAAGCAAAAATATGATATATTTTTTTAATTACTCGATTAATCGATCGGGATATTCGATAGAATACTCCATGACTAATATATTAGATAGCTGCAGCTCTACTCCATTTGTAGTGTAATAATGTTCATTGTCATTTCTAACTGCTTCTTTGCTATCAATTGTACCATCATATTTGTACATATCCTATTCGCGGATGCTGTCCTGTTGTTGTTGTCTCTTTGTCTTATCTCCCTCTTGTCCCCGCTTCATCCCAAGTGCAGGACTAATAGACTCAAAAACTCCTTTGTCCCACACGCCATTAGACTGTACAACTCCTCTCTGGAGGGGAGGGGGGGGGTACTAGGATGACAGGGGATGCAAAATAATAACAGTGAAATACTTTTTCATAACATGGTCACTACTGCCTAGTTTCTCTTGTTATATTCTTATTTTACTGTTATATTTTTATTCTCATCGTTGCTTTTTATTTTTATTCTATTGTAATATTTTTCTATTTTGTCTCCATTTATACCCCCATTATTTACTTTTTACAATTTTGTACACTGCTGCTGGAATTGAAATTTTCCTGAGGGAACTCTCCCGAAGGAATCAATAAAGTTCTATCTATCTATCTATCTATCTATCTATCTATCTATCTATCTATCTATCTATCTATCTATCTATCTATATCTATCTATCTCTCCCCCCCCCCCCCCCCCCCTCTGTCTTCTTTTCTCTCTCTTTCTATCCCCTCCTGGTCCGGCCCGGGTGCACCAAATTAAGATTAATTAAAGATTAAAGTACCAATGATTGTCACACACACACTAGATGTGGTGAAATTTGTCCTCTGCATTTGACCCATCCCCTTGGGGAGCAGTGGGCAGCAGCGGCGCCGCGCCCGGGAATCATTTTGGTGATTTAACCCCCAACTCCAATGATAATATAAATACATTTAATAAAGTCAAATACAAATAAGGCAACGAGAGAAGTATCCCACACTTCTCTTTTGTAAAGTAAACTTGTACAGCCGATATGGGCATCTACATCAACTATATGATTTGCCTGAGAAGCTGGATGGGACAAAAAAACAAAACAGAAACTGAATGTTAATTGTTCTTTTACTTGTTTGTAAAGGTGTAAAGTCTTCCAAGTGAAACTGGCTTGTCTCGCCCTCTTGTAATAACGCCTATTATTACTGTCTAATTATTTCATCCGTCACACAACCTGCTTGACACTGTGACACACCAGCGCCGCACTTCTCTGATCGACTGTTACGGCTTCGACCCGGCACATCCCGGGGTCATTAAAGACGCTATGAAATAAAAAAATATAATAAATTAGAAAAAAACCACAGTAGTGGATACAGGTGTTGTGTTACGGTGCGTGCCACACCTACGTAGTGGATGCTGTATTTGTTTAGATGGCTCTTTTGGCTGTCATGATGACATAGTTGTCTGCCTATTACAAGGGAGGGCCCTGGCCATTGTCAAGATGCACCTGTGGTCCAACAGGCTGGGCCAGTTGGAAAGAGGCACGTGGCTTTTAACTCCCTTCCGTCGGTTGTAGATCTCTCAGGATGAATCATTCTGGATTTTAAACGACGGCAGCAGTACCACGGGCGTCCCGGTTCATAACTAACAAAATCGCCGCCGCTTTTGTATTTAGACTGGTTGGAAATGCACACAAACTTGGATGCTGTTCTCCTTCGCCTGCTCATCCTTCTTCTTCTTCTCATCCCCCGCAGCACGTCCCCGCACCGTGGGAACTGCCGACCCATACGCTTTGAACCTCCCATGTTGGATTTTCACGAACAGTGAGTGACTATTCTTTCCCCCCCGACACACCCACGTAAGGCTGCCCGTCATTTACAACTCGGCAATAATTAGCAATTTGAAAAAAAAAGGCTTGTTAGAAATCGGCGGACTGTGCTCTAGGCACACATTCTGGACTTCAGCACCTCACGTCACCTTTACTCGCCTTATCACAGCACATTCCAGTGTTTGGCAGCAGGTACCCGCCCCTGTAGTATGTCTCGCTTCCTTGTGGCCTGCGGAGGCAGAAACGGCAGCAAGGGAAGGAGGCGGGTGGTGTCCCGGCTGTCAACAAGCCTTCCTCCCCTGAACCGTGACAGCAACAAAGCTGCACTTATCAGCTCTCGCTGTTCTAAACGCAACCTGCTCCCTGCCCAGCCACACATGATGCGTTCGCGGCATCAACCGACTACAACTTAGGACGCACTCAGGATCAATGCTGAAGTGTCAACAGAATTTTGCAATTTTGAATGCATCACAGATTTACAAACCCCAAAAGCAGTGAAGTTGTCACGTTGTGTAAATGGTAAATAAAAAGAGAATACAATGATTTGCAAATCCTTTTCAACCTATATTCAATTGAATAGACTGCAAAAACAAAATACTTAATGTTCCAACTGGTAAACTTTGTTATTCTTTGCAAATATTAGCGCCTTTGGAATTTCATGCCTGCAACATGTTTAAAAAAAGACTGAGAAAGTTGAGGAATGCTCATCCAACATTTACTTGGAACATCCCAGAGGTGAACAGGCTAATTGGGAACAGGTGGGTGCCATGATTGGGTATAAAAGCAGCTTCCATGAAATGCTCAGTCATTCACAAACAAGGACGGGGCGAGGGTCACCACTTTGTCAACAAATGCCTGAGCAAATTGTTTAAGAACAACATTTCTCAACCAGCTACTGCAAGGAATTTAGAGATTTCACCATCTGCGGTCTGTAATATTAAGTTAAAGTACCCATGATTGTCACACACACACTAGGTGTAGTGAAATTTGTCCTCTGCATTTGACCCATCCCCTTGATCACCCCCTGGGAGGTGAGGGGGAGCAGTGGGCAGCAGCGGTGCCGCGCCCGGGAATCATTTTTGGTGGTTTAACCCCCAATTCCAACCCTTGATGCTGAGTGCCAAGCAGGGAGGTAATGGGTCCCATTTTTATAGTCTTTGGTATGACTCGGCCGGGGTTTGAACTCACAACCTACCGATCTCGGCCGAGTCATACCAAAGACTATAAAAATGGGAGCCATTACCTCCCTGCTTGGCACTCAGCATCAAGGGTTGGAATTGGGGGTTAAATCATCAAAAGGTTCAGAGAATCCGGAGAAATCACTGCGCGTAAGCGGCAAGGCCGAAGAATTCGATCCCTCGGGCGGTACTGCTTCAAAAAGCGACATCGGTGTGTAAAGGATATCACCACATGGGCTCAGGAACACTTCAGAAACCCACTGTCAGTAACGACAGTTGGTCGCTACATCTGGAAGTGCAAGTTAAAACTCTACTATGCAAAGCCAAGGCCGTTTATCAACAACACCCAGACACGCCGCCGGCGTCGCTGGGCCCGAGCTCATCTAGGATGGACTGATGCAAAGTGGAAAAGTGGTATGACGAGTCCACATTTCAAATTGTTTTTGCCAACTTCACTGGTTTTGGGTTGTGTACAATCAGTAGCTGCGTTTCCATAGTTTTTTGCAAAATAAAAGCGATATTTCTAAAATTTCGACTAAGTACATTTGCGACCTGTAGGTGTTTCCATGAAAGGGTGTTTTCCCGTAAAATTTCATCCCACAAGACTCCCATTTGTGGAAAATTGCAGCCACCGCTGCAATTCGCTCAAAGGCCACCGTCCTTACGCCCCCCTCGACTCTGTTCGGGCATCAGAGTCTCTGCAGACCTCTATTCCCAAGAAAGGGACCGGCATGACGGCCGGGTGCGGCGGTGCTGGCTCGCACCCCCGGCCCACCAATCTGAAGCAAGACCAAGACCACCTGCCTGCATCGGTTCTGAGTTTAAAGTGACCTCTAAATGCGAAAAAAAGTGTTTCCATCGGGCTTCTGCAAATAACCGCAATATCGAAACGTCTCAAAAACCACCTCATGAGAGCGCAATAATGTTTTAGCGATATTTGAGTTTTTTTCTAAATATGGGTGTTTGCATTACTAGTTTCTTATTGCGTCATTTAGGTTTCGCGCATTTCTAGGGGTAATGGAAACGCAGCTAGTAAAGCATCTAAAGCAGGGGTCACCAACCTTTTTGAAAGCAAGAGCTACTTCTTGGGTACTGATTAATGCGAAGGGCTACCAGTTTGATACACACTTAAATAAATTGCCAGAAATAGCCAATTTGCTCAATTTACCTTTAACTCTATGTTTTTATTAATAATTAATGATATTTACACTTAATTGAACGGTTTAAAAGACTAGAAAACACGAAAAAAATGACAATTAAATTTTGAAACATAGTTTATCTTCAATTTCGACTCTTTAAAATTCAAAATTCAACCGAAAAAAAGAAAAGAAAAACTTAAAAAAAGAATTTGTGGAACATCATTAGTAATTTTTCCTGATTAAGATTAATTTTAGAATTTTGATGACATGTTTTAAATAGGTTAAAATCCAATCTACACTTTGTTAGAATATATAACAAATTGGACCAAGCTATATTTCTAACAAAGACAAATCATTATTTCTTCTAGATTTTCCAGAACAAAATTTTTAAAAGAAATTCAAAAGACTTTGAAATAAGATTTAAATTTGATTCTACAGATTTTCTAGATTTGCCAGAATAATTTTTTTGAATTTTAATCATAATAAGTTTGAAGACATATTTCACAAATATTCTTCGTCGAAAAAACAGGAGCTAAAATGAAGAATTAAATCAAAATGTATTTATTATTCCTTACAATAAAAAAAATTAAAAAAACTTGAACATTGATTTAAATTGTCAGGAAAGAAGAGGAAGGAATTTAAAAGGTAAAAAGATATATGTGTTTAAAAAACCTAAAATTATTTTTAAGGTTGTATTTTTTCTCTAAAATTGTCTTTCTGAAAGTTATAAGGAGCAAAGTAAAAAAATTTATGAATTTATTTAAACAAGTGAAGACCAAGTCTTTAAAATATTTTCTTGGATTTTCAAATTCTATTTGAGTTTTGTCTCTTTTAGAATTAAAAATGTAGGGCAAAGCGAGACCAGCTTGCTAGTAAATAAATAAAATTTAAAAAATAGAGGCAGCTCACTGGTAAGTGGTGCTATTTGAGCTATTTTTAGAACAGGCCGGCGGGCTACTCATCTGGTCCTTACGGGCTACCTGGTGCCCACGGGCACCGCGTTGGTGACCCCTGATCTAAAGGTTCCCCGAGTGTGAGAAAAGGCGTTTATGGGACAACAGTTGAATTTAGTTGAACCACTCCTTAAAATGATAAAACCATTTGCTAAATTTATTGCCTGACATGAAATGTACGACTTAACCATATACTGTCGATTATTTGCCCAATTTATTGCACCATATGATATGTTATGACTTGACTGTATAGATGATTTCCTTAATTTATTGCACTATATGACATTTTACGACCTGAGCAAACCTGTTTTTCAGCCGTCGTATTGCTACCACACTGGGAAAAATGCAGTAATTGTTGCTTGTAATGAGCAAAACAAATCTGCCGATGGAACATGTCAAAATTGTCTTGGTAAAATTTCTTCAAATAAGATATATTTAAGCTTTAAAAACTTAAAAGCGATCTTAAAATGAGCAATTAAAACTTACTACTCGGGAGATTTTGACTTGTATTAAGTTTATTTCGAGATTTTGACTAATTTCCGGACTATAAGTCGCACCTGACTATAAGCCGCACCAGCTAAATTTAGGGGAAAATACAGATTGCTCCATATATAAGCCGCACCCGACTATAAGCCGCAGGGTTTTGATGTGTAATTAGCGTAGTATATAGGGGTTCCTGCTACCACGGAGGGGATTGTCGGGACAGAGATGACTGTTTGGGAACGCAAAGCGTCCCATTTGTTAACAATAAATCTTTCAATCATTCAATCAAACTTTCACATCTTTGACATGGCGAACAGCATTCGTGCAGAGTACAAATAATACAACGGTGCAAAGTAATACAAAGTGCTCGCCTGTACGTTATCAAAATAACCAGCCTACCGGTATATGAAAAGTCAGTCTTTAATCATTGTGTCATCATCTTCCTCCTGCGTACTAAAACCACCGAAATCCTCTTCGTCGGTGTCGGAGAAGAACAGGCCGTAAATAAGCCGCACCCTTGTATAAGCCGCAGCGACCAGAACGAGGGGGAAAAGTAGCGGCTTATAGTCCGGAAATTACGGTACTCGGTTGTGAGTTTTTCCAGTCTTCTTCTTTATACCAAAGTGTCTCATTGTTGTTTACAGTTTGCTGCTTCTAATCTGTTTCTGTCCTTCTTTGACAGGCCTGTGGGGATGCCAAAAATGGATAAAGTTTATTTACATAATCCTAGCTCAGAAGAAATTAGTTTGTTATCAATATCAGCAACGACTGCACATTTTCACGCCTCCTTTTTCCAGAACAGGGTGAGTATGTGTTCCTTCTGGTTGGGATTTCATTCTCTGTCATTTCAAACAACGACATTTGCTTCTGTATCTTTGACTTTGAAGTAGTGCTGTCAAATGATTGAAATATGTGACCTGTGCTGGCAAAATGAGTCACAATGAGGAAATTTTAAAAACTGAGTTATTGTTATTTACACATTCTCCATCTAAAGACCTTCAAAATGATATATGGTTTGTTGGAATCGGACAGAAAATGACCGAGTTACATCCGATTGAAGTCGACCAAGTTTGAGGGTCCGTTTTGAGAAAAAACAGCTTAAAGTTTACTGTTCCAGAATAAGAATGTTCCAAAACAAAACTCCATAGCAACCATACCTTAAAAGTCCTTGTAGCAACACCAAAATTGGTACAATTAAAGTCAAATCCCATGTCTAAAGGAAAAGTATATATTCAACTCTATTGAAAACGGTTATGTACAAAAATTTCAACACTGTTATGTCACAGTTTTTTTTTGTTCACTGGTCAGTTTGTCAGCTGGTCAGCTGTCCGTAATATTCCTGACCAGCAGCACTAAGAAGATTCGCCGACTGCAGTGAATTTAGCGCACTTGCAACCGCCTGTGTACCCTCTCCACCTTCTAAATCCATTATGGAATGTAAAACAGTCTAACTTATCCACAGAAATAGTAATTAAATGTTCGAAAATCACCTTTTTTCACCAAATAATCCGCTCGAATTACTGTGTTGTTTTTCATCAGGGCGCTGCCATGATACCACAATGCACCGCGCGGGGTGATTCAACCAATGAGGGTACGCCTCACAGCGACCCTTAGCAACAAGCCGGATTTGTTTACGTCGGGACAGGTTTAAAAACTCGAATTATATTGGTTCAGAATGGCGTCATCGGGAATTCCATGCTCATTTTTAGAAAGTAGGTAAACTTGGCGTCACATTGATACCAAATATGGCTAGGGGGATTCCCCTTATTGCCGCGAGTGAGCGTTGAAAACACTTGATTTTCTCAAGGAATTTTAACACAAAGGACTAATTTCTGAAGACATACCTCGTACAAAACCTTCAAATAAAGGTGATTTAAGATGTTTTCTTGCTATTTCCATGATTGGGATCGCTAGATTGTGGCTTTATGGACTAATTTTTGTGAAAATCTCAATTTCAACCAAGATATATTTTTTTCACTTATTTGCCTGTAGGTCAAAATTAGCCTGTGCGCATTCCGACTCATTTTGCCAGCACGGGTCACATATTTCATTACAATGAATTGCTTTTTTTTATCAGTAGTTAACTCACAATTTCAATAATCAGTTATTTTATATTTGATATTTGGTTGTCAAACTTTTTTCACCAAGTACCACCTCAGAAAACACTTGCAAAGATGGTAATAAATCCATTAGAAGAAGACAGCCTGCCATTGCCTTTAAGTTGGACACACACATCTATACCTTTGGCCATTCTGAGCCGGTCATTTCCAGGAGTTATCTGAGAAGCCTCCGTTTTACTAATGATTTCTAAGTTGTAAAAATGTGTAGAATAAATATTACATTTCTGTCAACAAAGATTTGCGTCAGCCTGCGACACATCAATCAATCAATCAAAGTTGACTTGTATAGCCCTTAATCACAAATGTCTCAAATAAGCATTTTGATGGTAGGCTCATATAGACACTTACATCATGTGTTGCTTATAAAAGGCTTTTTAAAATTTTTTGCGGCTCCAGACTAGCGATGTCCGATAATGGCTTTTTTGCCGATATTGTCCAACTCTTAATTACCGATTCCAATATCAAGCGATACCGATATATACAGTCGTGGAATGAACACATTATTATGCCTTATTTTGTTGTGATGCCCCGCTGGATGCATTAAACAATGTAACAAGGTTTTCCAAAATAAATCAACTCAAGTTATGGGAAAAAAAGCCAACATGGCACTGCCATATTTATTATTGAAGTCACAAAGTGCATTATTTTTTTTTACCATGCCTCAAAACAGCAGCTTCGTATTTGGGACATGCTCTCCCTGAGAGAGCATGAGGAGGTTGAGGTGGGCGGGGTTGAGGTTGGGGGGTGGGGGGGGGGTGGGGGGTGTATATTGTAGCGTCCCGGAAGAGTTAGTGCCGCAAGGGGTTCTGGGTATTTGTTCTGTTGTATTTATGTTGTGTTACGGTGCGGATGTTCTCCCGAAATGTGTTTGTCATTCTTGTTTGGTGTGGGTTCACAGTGTGGCGCATATTTGTAACAGTGTTAAAGTTGTTTATACGGCTACCCTCAGTGTGACCTGTATGGCTGTTGACCAAGTATGCTTTGCATTCACTTGTGTATGTGAAAAGCCGTAGATCAGGGGTCACCAACCTTTTTGAAAGCAAGAGCTACTTCTTGGGTAGTGATTAATGCGAAGGGCTACCAGTTTGATACACACTTAAATAAATTGCCAGAAATAGCCAATTTGCTCAATTTACCTTTAACTCTATGTTATTATTAATAATTAATGATATTTACACTTAATTGAACGGTTTAAAAGAGGAGAAAACACGAAAAAAATGACAATTCAATTTTGAAACATAGTTTATCTTCAATTTCGACTCTTTAAAATACAAAATTCAACCGAAAAAAAGAACAGAAAAACTAGCTAATTCGAATCTTTTTGAAAAAATTTAAAAAAGAATTTATGGAACATCATTAGTAATTTTTCCTGATTAAGATTAATTTTAGAATTTTGAGGACATGTTTTAAATAGGTTAAAATCCAATCTACACTTTGTTAGAATATATAAAAAATTGGACCAAGCTATATTTCTAACAAAGACAAATCATTATTTCTTCTAGATTTTCCAGAACAAACATTTTAAAATAAATTCAAAAGATTTTGAAATAAGATTTAAATTTGATTCTACAGATTTTCTAGATTTGCCAGAATATTTTATTATTATTTTTTCTCTAAAATTGTCTTTCTGAAAGTTATAAGAAGCAAAGTAAAAAAAATTAATGAATTTAAACGAGTGAAGACCAAGTCTTTAAAATATTTTCTTGGATTTTCAAATTCTATTTGAGTTTTGTCTCTCTTAGAATTAAAAATGTCGGGCAAAGCGAGACCAGCTTGCTAGTAAATAAATACAATTTAAAAAATAGAGGCAGCTCACTGGTAAGTGCTGCTATTTGAGCTACTTTTAGAACAGGCCAGCGGGCTACTCATCTGGTCCTTACGGGCTACCTGGTGCCCGCGGGCACCGCGTTGGTGACCCCTGCCGTAGATATTATGTGACTGGGCCGGCACGCAAAGTAAGTGCCTTTAAGGTTTATTGGCGCTCTGTACTTCTCCCTACCTCCGTGTACACAGCGGCGTTTTAAAAAGTCATACATTTTACTTTTTAAAACAGATACCGATCATTTTGAGTTAAAGTTAACTTTATCGGCCGATAATATCGGCAGTCTGATATTATCGGACATCTCTACTCCAGACCTATATATTTTTTATATTTTCGGTCCAATATGGTGGTTCTTTCAAGATTTTGGGTTGCCGACCCCTGCTTTTGGGGATGTTGTCGTTCGAGGCACTTTGTGACTAAGGGCTACATGGATAAAATGTGACTGATTCTTTGCGTTCCTTGTTCGTGGCATTTTTAACTTTTCAAACAAGCCAAGTGCCTGCGCCTGACCTACAAATCCTGCAGGCATGGTTGCAGCACACACAACTCACATGTGAAGAAGCCCTCTGATGGCTCAGGGAGTTAATTGCATTTCGAAAATGTAGGAGGGTTGTCGGAACAAAGTGTCACTTTGTAAAATACTTTGTTGTAGAAGAATGTGCATCGTGTGTTGTCGTTGGTGGGAGTTTGGGAAGAGGTTGATTACAATTGTAGCTCCACGCTTGACTATGTGTTACATTTTGTTTTAACAACATAAGAGTACATCTCAGTAGATGTTGCTTACTACTCTAAAAGGAGGATGGGGTATGCCACCCTCACAATTCAGTATCTACCTCACTATTTGGTTCATTGTGCATACAATAAAGGAACAAAATGTAAAACATAAAACTGCTTTTACAAACTGTATAGTGGACACAAACAGGCGATTTGACTATAACTATAGCATAATAGGAAAAACTGAAGGATTTTGATACATAATTTTACACTAAAGAACTGAAAGCAATTCATTGTAGGTCAGTATATGCTAAGCTGCCTAAACAAAACATGTTTGTGTCCCGAGTGACAAGGCAAATTAGTGTATCTAAAAGGGCTTTCAGTATGTAAAGCAGGGCTGTACGGTGCGACAAATTGACTCGCAAATGCTCTTAAACATGGACCGTGTGACTTGTTGTTCCTAAAATAAATCAATGCAAATTTTATAAAACTATCTGTATAGCATGTTAGCAATATATTTAAACCATAACCAAATGGACAAGTGATTGATCACTCGTGTTGAGAGCTGTGTGTATCCCCCCCCAACCACCACCTGTCCTACTCCTAGCTCACACACGCCGTGTTCCAACACGGATGAAAGTAGATCTTAGTTGGAGGAACTGGTCAGTAAAACACAGCTTTTCTTTCTCCACCACTTGACACAAACTGCAGTGCGCGGTCGTAACTACGAGGGTCGGGGGGGGCAATATTGAACAAGCAATCAATAACAGTGACAAAGTTGCTATTCAAAAAATACTGCCTTTGTTGAAGGTGCAATAAAAGGAAAACGTGTTCAAGTGTAACAAAATAGTGCAAAGTGTGAAAATGTAAACAGAGAAACCTGAGAAGAACTATTTTCTACAGGTTTAGTGCCAGGCAGTTACAGCTGTGCTCTAAAGGGTGAGCGCGGTGAAGGTGGTGTGGTATTGGTGGGCACAAGTGCCTCGCATCATTTACAGCATTACGGTCCGTTTTTAAAGAATCCAAAAAACTGCCATACTGTCGAGGGGACTTTTCCCTTTTTTTATCCACAATCTCTCTACTCTCTAAAGCACTCTTTTTTTACTTTTTCTTCAACAAGATGGCACAACCAAACTTGATATTTAATAGTGTTACCAGATTGCAGTTAGTGTGTCAGTCCCGCTGATCAGATATCATTTGCAGGCATGTGAAATTTCTGCCAAAACACGGAAATCCGCGTTTTTAAGCATTCATTTTCGTGTCAAAATATAAGTTTTAAAGGCCTACTGAAAGCCACTACTAGCGACCACGCAGTCTGATAGTTTATATATCAATGATGAAATCTTAACATTGCAACACATGCCAATACGGCCGGGTTAACTTATAAAGTGACATTTAAAATTTCCCGGGAATTATCCGGCTGAAACGTCGCGGTATGATGACGTATGCGCGTGACGTCAATGGTTGAAACGGAAGTATTCGGACACTATTGAATCCGATACAAAAAGCTCTGTTTTCATCGCAAAATTCCACAGTATTCTGGACATCTGTGTTGGTGAATCTTTTGCAATTTGTTTAATGAACAATGAAGACTGCAAAGAAGAAAGTTGTAGGTGGGATCGGTGTATTAGCAGCTGGCTGTAGCAACACAACCAGGAGGACTTTGACTTGGATAGCAGACGCGCTATCCGCCGCTAGCCGCCGACCGCATCGATGATCGGGTGAAGTCCTTCGTCGCTCCGTCGGTCGCTGGAACGCAGGTGAGCACGGGTGTTGATGAGCAGATGAGGGCTGGCTGGCGTAGGTGGAGAGATAATGTTTTTAGCATAGCTCTGTGAGGTCCCGTAGCTAAGTTAGCTTCAATGGCGTCATTAGCAACAGCATTGTTAAGCTTCGCCAGGCTGGAAAGCATTAACCGTGTAGTTACAGGTCCATGGTTTAATAGTATTGTTGATTTTCTGTCTATCCTTCCAGTCAGGGGTTTATTTATTTTGTTTCTATCTGCAGTTAAGCCCGATGCTATCACGTTAGCTCTGTAGCTGAAGTGCTTCGCCGATATATTGTCGTGGAGATAAAAGTCACTGTGAATGTCCATTTCGCGTTCTCGACTCTCATTTTCAAGAGGATATAGTATCCGAGGTGGTTTAAAATACAAATCCGTGATCCACAATAGAAAAAGGAGAAAGTGTGGAATCCAATGAGCCAGCTTGTACTTAAGTTACGGTCAGAGCGAAAAAAGATACGTCCTGCACTGCACTCTAATCCTTCACTCTCACGTTCCTCATCCACAAATCTTTCATCCTCGCTCAAATTAATGGGGTAATCGTCGCTGCTGGTGTAAACAATGGGGAAATGTGAGGAGCCTTTCAACCTGCGACGTCACGCTACTTCCGGTACAGGCAAGGCTTTTTTTATCAGCGACCAAAAGTTGCGAACTTTATCGTCGATGTTCTCTACTAAATCCTTTCAGCAAAAATATGGCAATATCGCGAAATGATCAAGTATGACACATAGAATGGATCTGCTATCCCTGTTTGAATAAAAAAAATGTCATTTCAGTAGGCCTTTAAAAAATACCATCCGGCTAGCTTACTCGTTACCACCTCCATTGGCTCTCCAAGCCACAACATTGACGGCTTTCTACTTTACCGCTAATCATATTTGGACGAGTACAATCCGAACGCTGTTACTTCCGAACCAGTTGTAGTTCTACAGTGTTTATTAGTAGTCAGCGAGAAGATATATTTTTGACGTAAGCAGAGGTCACAACAACGGAAGTATGTCACCCGAGGGCGTGTGGCTACAGGATAGAGTTGTCAAGTTATTTGAGTGCATATTAAATAATTATACATTTTCAATGATCAAAATGTTGGTAAATGGTCTGCTAAAAAAAACATGTCGTACATTACATTGCACGTGTCCAAAAGAGGTTGGTAGGTGAGAATAATTATGAAGGTAGAAATGTGCCAATTTTCTTTCAAAGTTCTCGTAGCAACAATTTTTCTTTTTTCCGTTTTTGTTTTCCGTCAAAGGGCCTGCGTTGCTCGGTTACCAGAGAGCGAGTGCCTTTGTTCATGCAACCGACCTTGCTGTGCAACTTCCGCTTTCTTCCGACGAAGAAGAAAAAACGTATTGAATGTTTTATTGAACGCATTTTTTAAATTGTGTTATTGCTATCGATTGTTTGTACTGCAATATATATCGATATTGTTCCATCGCCCAACCCCACACCGCATGCCTGCTACTCTTTTATTGTCTGACAAAGCCGGTGTGTATGAGGTGGAATTTCCAGTTTTCTTCGAGTCAATGTGTTTGGTATAATAGATGGGAATTTTTACCCGACATGTTTTTTCGACTGTCATCTGCAGTATTCTTCAAAAGATGTCGCTTATCAGCTGTTCGCCTATACCAGGGGTCGGCAACCCGCGGCTCCGGAGCCGCATGCGGGTCTTTGACCACTCTGATGCGGCTCAGCTGCATACTTGCCGACCCCACCGATTTTCCCAGGAGACTTATGGATCTCAGTGCCTCTCTTAGATAACTCCCAGGGAAAATATAATCCTATTTTCACTCTAATTACTAAATTAAGGGAGTACCCTAATTGCACTATAGTAATTGTTCTCTATAGCATTTACAAACTGCGTGCTAGCCCGGCCACATGTTGTATGTAGCTTTTCCTTGCACACATAGGAGACAGCAAAGCATACTTAGTCATCAGCCACACAGCTTACACTGACGGTAGCCGTATCAAACAACTTTAACACTGTTACGGTACAAATATGCGCCACACTGTGAACCCACACCAAAAAAGAATGAAAAACACATTTCTGGAGAACATCCCACCGTAACACAACATAAACACAACACAACCAATACCCAGAATCCCATGCAGCCCTAACTCTTCCGGTCTAGATTATACACCCCCGCTACCACCAAATCCCCCCACACATCAAACCCCCCCCCCCCCCCCCCCCCCCCCCCTTCCGTGCGTTGGTTGAGCGGAAGAGTTAGTGCTGCATGGGATTCTGGGTATTTGTTGTGTTGTGTTACAGTGCAGATGTTCTCCAGAAATGTGTTTGTCATTCATTTTTGGTGTGGGTTCAAAGTGTGGCGCATATTTGTAACGTAATAGTGTTAAAGTTGTTTTATAAGGCTACCGTCAGTGTAAGCTGTGTGGCTGCTGAACCAGTACGCCTTGCTGTCACTTACGTGAGCAAGCTGAAATTGCATTCTACATGTGGTTGAGCAGGTACACTGTTTGGGCAGGCTGTAGAGGGCGCCAAAAGCAGTGCCATCACGCCCTGATATTCGGGAGTCTCCCGGAAAAAATGAGAGGGTTGGCAAGTATGACGCTATCAAGCGCCATTTATTCAAAACTCGTGGGCCGCACTAACATCAAATGTCCACATTAAAGTGCGTGCCGGTGCGTGTGTCTGAGACCCCTGGTTAACATAGCACAAAGCATTTAAGCTGTATGCGGTGTTTTTCATTTTAAAAAAAATTTTTGTGGCTCCCATTATTTTCTTTAATTTGTGAAACTTGCCAAAATGGCTCTTTGAGTGGTAAAGGTTGCCGACCCCTGGCCTATACCAGGGGTCGGCAACCCCATATGTTGAAAGAGCCATATTGGACCAAAAATACAACAAAAAAAATCCTTCTAGAGCTGCAAAAAATTAAACGCCTTCTATAAGTCTTATAATGAAGGCAACACATGATGTAAGTGTCTATATTAGCTATTAACTATCAAAATGACTGTTTCGCAGGCCGACGCAAATCTTTGTTGATAGAAATGTTGAAATGTAATATTTATTATACACGTTTTTACAACATTGGAAAATACTAGTAAAACGGAGGCTAATCAGACGGTAAGATAACTCCTGGAAATGACTGTCTTAGAATGGCCAAAGTTATAGATGTGTGTGTCCAAGTTAAAGGAAACGGCAGGCTGTCTTCTTCTAATGGATTTATTACAATCTTTGCGAGCTGGGTAACGTTTGCTGTGGTCTGGAACAACATGGCACACAAACAACTACCAGAAATGCAGCCGGTATTACATACAGATGATGTGTCATGAGACATGCAAATATAAATTAAACACACAGAGGACATGAGTAAAGGAAATTAAATGAGCTCAAATATACCTACAAACGAGTCATAATGATGCAATATATACATACAGCTAGCTTAAATAGCATGTTAGCATTGATTTTAATTGATTGAGAAGTTTATTGACATCTTAAAGAATTGAATCCATGTAATGCTTTAAAAAGGCAAATGGATGGCACAAAAAGCCAAAAGGCTTGTTTGCATTGGGGTCCATTTTATTATTAGCTTGCAGTCATGCAGTGACTAAATATGCCTGATTAGCACTCCACACAAGTCAATAACATCAACAAAGCTCACCTTGGTGCATTCACGCACAGCATAAAACATTTGGTGGACAAAATTAGACAAACAAAGAGTGGCATTAAACACGCGTTACTGTGTCAGCGTTGGAGAAAGTTGTACATGCAAACAAAATAACGGTGCATTCATGGGCTGCCGAAATTAGTAGGACAAAACGGCGCTCGCCAAATCGTCTCATCGGTGAAGCATGTTTAATATAAACAGTGGGTTTTCTAACAATTAGGGAGGTTTGTGTCATGTTTGCTCTCTTAAATAAACAATATTGAAAAAAAAAGTTATCTTTTATACCATTTTTTTCATTTTCATACATTTTTGAAAAAGCTCCAGGGAGCCACTAGGGCGGCGCTAAAGAGCCGCAGGTTATACAAACGTCACAGTGGTCAAGTGACCCTTTTGAAGAAGACTGCACACAACATAGTGGACTTCTACTTGGCACTATTAATAGCTAGTTGTCATGAGAATCAGTGTTGGCTAGATCAGTGTTTTTCAACCACTGTGCTGCGGCACACTAGTGTGCCGTTGGATACAGTCTGGTGTGCCTTGGGAGATTATCTAATTTCACCTATTTGGGTTAAAAATATTTTTTTCAAACCAGTAATTATAGTCTGCAAATGATATGTTGTTGTTGAGTGTCTGTGCTGTCTAGAGCTCGGCCGAGTAACCGTGTAATACTCTTCCATATCAGTAGGTGGCAGCCGGTAGCTAATTGCTTTGTAGATGTCGGAAACAGCGGGAGGCAGTGTGCAGGTAAAAAAGGTGTCAAATGCTTAAACCAAAAATAAACAAAAGGTGAGTGCCCCTAAGAAAAGGCATTGAAGCTTAGGGAAGGCTATGCAGAACCAAACTAAAACTGAACTGGCTACAAAGTAAACAAAAACAGAATGCTGGACGACAGCAAAGACTTACTGTGGAGCAAAGACAATGTACAACCGAACATGACATGACAATCAACAATGTCCCCACAAAGAAGGATAAAAACAACTGAAATATTTTTGATTGCTAAAACAAAGTAGATGCGGGAAATATCGCTCAAAGGAAGACATGAAACTGGTACAGGAGAACCAAAAAAGAGAAAAAGACACCAAAATAGGAGCGCAAGACAAGAAGTAAAATACTACCAGTGTTTCCCATAAACTGCCAAGATACCTGTGGCGGTGGGGGCGTGGCTACGGGCGTGGTCACCATGACGTCATCGAGTAATTTGCATAATTTACTACAATGATATGATTTTCTCTAAAAAGGCTCAAAAAATGTATACTTATTAATTAATAATAACAGTTTTGTTTTAAATGTCCATCCATCCATCCATCCATCCATTTTACAATATAATTACAACACTATGTACATATTTATATACAGATTTGAACAATAAGTGTTTTACTGAAATATATTTATTAATTGTGGTTCTTACAAAAAATATATCTTATAAAATATAAAAGCTAAAATGTCTCTTAAAGCTCTCCCCCTTTAATTAGTGCATACTAAATAATTTAACTTTAGCCTACTACTACAACCATATTATTTACAGCAACATAAAGTGAAACAGAGGCAGAGGTGTCCTGCCACAGTCAGTAACAAATAAACAGAAAACAGTAGTGGTCAAATACAAATAAGGCAACAAGAGAAGTATCCTACACTTCTCTTTTGTAAAGTAAATCTGAACAGCCGATATGGGCATCTACATCAACTATATGATTTGCCTGAGAAGCTAGACAGGAATATAAAAATAAAATGTTTTATTTTTTTATTTGTGGCGGACGTAATTCTTTGGGAAACACTGACTACACACAGGAAAACAGCAAAAAAGTCCAATTAAGTCAGGGTGTGATGTGACAGGTGGTGACAGTACACCTACTTTGAGACAAGAGCTATATTGATGCATGCTTGGTTATGCTTTAAAGTCATATCCAACAATTGCGAAAACGACTTTTTACTGTCAACTGAGTTTTGTTTTTTAATGATTTCTCCTGTTGGTGTGCCTCTGTATTTTTTCAACACAAAAAATGTGCCTTGGCTCAAAAAAGGTTGAAAAACCCTGGGCTAGATAATGCCAAACAAAGCTGCTATGTTTTCATAGCACTCAACCTTTAGGTGCAGGTGGACTGGAGAATAAAGATCCTCAAGCTTTTATTGCCGCAGCTGTTCATGTGTGGGGGTCCCGCCTCGCACACAACTAACATTATCTCCCCTTTTGTGTCCCCCGGCAGATAATCCCACCAGGAGGCAACACGTCGTTTGATGTGGTGTTTCTGGCACGAGTCGTTGGGAATGTGGAAAACACGTTATTTATTAATACGTCACATCACGGAGTGTTTACATACCAGGTACATGAGCCATGCCAGCTAATCTTGTCTCCACTCTGAGCTGCATTGTTGTAATGATTTTTTCTGCATTTCCTTCTCTCAAAGGTTTTTGGGGTTGGCATCCCAAACCCTTTCAGGCTCCGCCCCTTTGTCGGGGCTCGAGTGCCAGTAAACAGCAGCTTCTCACCGCTAATTAACATTCATAACCCTTACAGTGAACCGCTGCAGGTAACGTAGCGCCGCCGTACACCATATAAGGGACACATGTGACAATATAAATTGACTTCCTGGGATGGCGACAGGTGGTTGAGATGTACTCCAGTGGTGGGGATCTTCATCTAGAGCTTCCCACAGGTCAACAGGGAGGCACAGGGAAATTATGGGTAAGTCACTCCAATTTATCATGTTAAAATAGTGCACATAATAAATGCGGTAATTATAGCCGAGCAGTAAAGGCTTGGGCATTGTGGAATACTGGTGCCAAATTTGTACTTCTGAAAACTGCCGATGCTTAAAGGGAAACTGCACTTTTTGCGGAATTTTGCCTATCATTCACAATACTCATGTAAGACGAAGACTAGGGATGTCCGATAATGGCTTTTTGCCGATATCCCGATATTGTCCAACTCTTTAATTACCGATACCGATATCAACCGATACCGATATAAACCGATATATACAGTCATGGAATTAACACATTATTATGTCTAATTTGGACAACCAGGTATGGTGAAGATAAGGTACTTTTAAAAAAAATATATAAAATAAGATAAATAAATTAAAAACATTTTCTTGAATAAAAAAGAAAGTAAAACAATATAAAAACAGTTACATAGAAACTAGCAATTAATGAAAATGAGTAACATTAACTGTTAAAGGTTAGTACTATTAGTGGACCAGCAGCACGCACAATCATGTGTGCTTACGGACTGTATCCCTTGCAGACTGTATTGATATATATTGATATATAATGTAGGAACCAGAATATTAATAACAGAAAGAAACAACCCTTTTGTGTGAATGAGGAGGGAGGTTTTTTGGGTTGGTGCATTAATTGTAAGTGTATCTTGTGTTTTTTATGTTGATTTAATTAAAAAAAAACAAATAAAAAAAAAAAAAACGATACCGATAATAAAAAAAACGATACCGATAATTTCCGATATTACATTTTAACGCATTTATCGTCCGATAATATCGGCAGGCCGATATTATCAGACATCCCTAACGAAGACCTTTTTGTTTTTTTATGCATTCAAACAGGTAAATAAACGTTAGCAAAAGTCGACTAACAGTGAAGCCACAGGGTGTCCCTCAAGTCCGCCTATAAAGCGCTCTAAAAAACCTCCAAGGTTTTATATATACACGCTGTACCCCGGCCCAGTCAGACCAAAGACTATAAAAATGGGAGCCATTACCTTGAGGAAAAAAAAATCGGTCTAAGCCTGGGCCCCTGGAGGGCGTCCAGACTGAGGCCAAGGGAAAAAACAACTCATAGCCATAGCACACATCCCTCTTACAAGAGCAGAGCTGATGCAACCAGCCACTTCTACATACAGCTATGAATAAAAAGTAAAAGAAACATATACACTGTGGTGGCCTCTGCGGTGTTCCACGCCATCGACTGCTGGGGTGGAGGGAGCATGGCCAGAGACGGGAGCAGACCCAACAAAGCAACAAAGAGAGCCGACTCCACTCTCGGCCGCCCAATTTTTGATTACCTTTCGAGGACCTCTGAAGAAACGTTTATCATTTTCCAAATTTGAACAACACAAAAACACATGCATAGGGCATTTATTCTTTGAGAAAGAATAAATGGCGCCTAGAACAGAGCCAGCTTGACCACCACACAATTTATTGGGCGGGACGTGTGCCGGACGTGACGTCAGTAAAAATCCAAGCAATAGGAGACGCTGTACTTTATTGAATGCGGGTGTTAAAGGCCTACTGAAAGCCACTACTACCGACCACGCAGTCTGATAGTTTATATATCAATGATGAAAACATTGCAACACATGCCAATACGGCCGGGTTAACTTATAAAGTGACATTTTAAATTTCCGACTAAACTTCCGGTTGAAAAACTCTTTTGGATATGACGTATGCACGTGACGTAGCCAGTAGAACAGAGGTATGGCTCCCCCATTGAGGCCAATACAAAAAGCTCTGTTTTCATTTCATAATTCCACAGTATTCTGGACATCTGTGTTGGTGAATCTTTTGCAATTTGTTTAATGAACAATGGAGGCTGCAAAGAAGAAAGTTGTAGGTGGGATCGGTGTATTAGCGTCTGGCTGTAGCAACACAAGGAGGACTTACTTGTATAGCAGACACGCTAGCCGATGCTAGCCACCAACCGATGCTAGCCGCCAACCGCATCTGTGATCGGGTGAAGTCCTTCGTCGCGCCGTCGATCGCTGGAACGCAGGTGAGCACGGGTGTTGATGAGCAGATGAGGGCTGGCTGGCGTAGGTGGAGCGCTAATGTTTTTATCATAGCTCTGTGAGGTCCGGTTGCTAAGTTAGCTTCAATGGCGTCGTTAGCGACAGCATTGTTAAGCTTTGCCAGGCTGAGAATTATTAACCGTGTATTTACATGTACATGGTTTAATAGTATTGTTGATCTTCTGTCTATCCTTCCAGTCAGGGATTTATTTATTTTGTTTCTATGGGCATTTGAGCCAGATGCTATCACGTTAGCTCAGTAGCTAAAGAGCTTCGCCGATGTATTGTCGTGGAGATAAAAGTCACTGTGAATGTCCATTTCGCGTTCTCGACTCTCATTTTCAAGAGGATATAGTATCCGAGGTGGTTTAAAATACAAATCCGTGATCCACAATAGAAAAAGGAGAGAGTGTGGAATTCAACGAGCCAGCTTGTACCTAAGTTACGGTCAGAGCGAAAAAAGATATGTCTTTCACTGCATTTTAGTCCGTCACTCTAACGTTCCTCATCCACGAATCTTTCATCCTCGCTCAAATTAATGGGGTAATTGTCGCTTTCTCGGTCCGAATCGCTCTAGCTGCATTGAAAACAATAGGAAAATATGAGGAAGTGAACAACTGACTACGTCACGCTACTTCCGGTAGGGGCAAGGCTTTTTTTTAATCAGAGACCAAAAGTAGCGAACTTTATCTTCGTTGTTCTATACTAAATCCTTTCAAAAATATGGCAATATCGTGAAATTATCAAGTATGACACATAGAATGGATCTGCTATCCCCGTTTAAATAAAAAAAAATTATTTCAGTAGGCCTTTAGTTGTAGCATTTACAGTAGAGGGAGTTTAACTACCTTTAGAGTGCTTTGCATACAGACAGTAGAGCATCACTCACCCATGCTGTGGGTACTTCCTTTGTCCAGGAGATTCCTCCCTTCGAGACCAAGGGGGTGATGAGAGCCAGCTTCTCTTCCAGAGATGCAGACAACCACACGGCTTTCATTCGAATCAAAACCAACGCTCCCGACGAGGACAAGTTAATCATCCTGCCGGTGGAGGTGGAGGTCACGTCAGGTGTGCTGCCAAACTGGTTTTCATCTCTCCACAAGCGCTC